>NW_007260132.1:0-856 GCF_000164805.1 Carlito syrichta | reverse complement strand
CAATCAAGGAAATCGACCACGTAATAAGAAAACTTCCTACAAAAAAAAGCCCTGGTCCAGATGGCTTTCCAGCAGAATTCTACAAGACATTTAAGGAGGAGCTGATACCAATCTACTGAAGGTATTCCAGGCGATTGAAAAAGATGGAACTCTCCCCAAATCATTTTACGAAGCCAACATCACATTGATACCCAAGCCAGGTAAAGATCCAACAAAGAAAGAGAACTACAGGCCAATATCTTTGATGAACATAGATGCTAAAATTCTCAACAAGATCCTAGCAAACCGGATTCAGCAATACATCTCAAAAATCATCCATCATGACCAAGTAGGCTTCATTCCTGGCATGCAAGGCTGGTTCAATATTCGTAAAACCATAAATGTAATTAAATACATCAACAGATGTCAAAACAAAAACCACATGATCATATCACTAGATGCAGAAAAAGCTTTTGATAAAATCCAGCACCCCTTCTTGATAAAAACCCTTGAACATCTAGGCATACGGGGAACATACCTCAAAATAGTAAAAGCCATCTACGAGAAACCCACAGCCAGCATACTCCTAAATGGACAAAAATTGGAACCAATTCCCCTGAAAACTGGAACTAGACAAGGATGCCCACTCTCTCCCCTCCTGTTCAACATAGTATTGGAAGTCCTGGCTAAAGCAATCAGAGAAGAGGAGGCAATCAGAGGTATTCAAATAGGAAAAGAGGAAGTCAAGTTATCTCTCTATGCAGATGATATGATGGTGTACCTTGAAAACCCAAGAGAATCTGTCAAAGGCCTCCTTACATTGATAAAAGCGTTTGGCAAAGTCTCAGGATACAAAATAAATGTACAAAAGAGAATC
>NW_007260131.1:275929-277357 GCF_000164805.1 Carlito syrichta | reverse complement strand
CAGACCTAAATGTAAAACCTCAAACCATAAGAACCTTAGAAAATGAAGGAAATACCCTCATGGAAATCAGAACTGGCATCTAATTCCTGAACAAAACCTGAAACCCACAGGTCATAAGAGATAAGATAGACAAGTGGGACCTTATTAAACTGACAAGCTTCTGCAAGGCCAAAGAAACCATCAAGAAAGCAAGGAGACAGCCTACAGACTGGGAAAAAATATTTGCCAACACCAGGTCTGACAGAGGCTTAACATACTGAATCTACAAGGAACTAAAACGTGCTGAAAAGAAAAAAACAAACAACCCCATTATCAAATGGGCAAAAGATATGAACAGACACTTCACAAAAGAGGACATCCGAACAGCCAACAAACACATGAAGAAATGTTCAACCTCACTAATCATCAGGGAGATGCAAATCAAAACCACACTGAGATACCACCTAACTCCAAGCAGAATGGCAATTATCAACAACTCAAAAAATAACAGCTGCTGAAGAGGGTGTGGTGAAAAGGGAACATTTCTACACTGTTGGTGGGAGTGTAAACTAGTGCAACCTCTGTGGAAAGCAGTGTGGCGATTCCTAAAAAGCTCTAAATATCAACCTCCCATATGACCCCGCAATCCCCCTACTGGGAAAATACCCTGAAGAACTCAAATCACTCTATAAAAAAGATACCTGCACATGTATGTTTATCAGAGCGTTGTTCACAATAGCAAGAACCTGGAAACAACCATGCTGCCCATCAAAAGAGGACTGGATTTAAAAAATGTGGTACATATACACGATGGAATACTACACAGCCATAAAAAAGAACAAAATCATGAATTTCGCAGCAACCTGGATGGAACTAGAGTCTATAATACTGAGTGGCCTCTCACAGAAACAAAGATCCAAGCATCACATGTTCTCACTCATATAATGGACCTTGAACATCCAACGTAATACTATAAGAAAATGACTGACGGTACTATAAGAAAATGACTGATGGGAAACTATGGCGGGGGCTGGGGTTAACAGTAGCAAATATCTGTCTGGGGATGGGGAAACACCTCTTATCAACAGGGTGCCTGAATGAAACGTAATTGTACACCTAACCCTTAACTGTACCCCACAAAACCATAATAAAAAATATTGATTAAAAAAAAAAAGAAAAACTAAAATAGCCTAAATCCCCCACAATGAAATACTGGTGTTGCCTGGTGTTCTTTCAACTTATGCACTCTTCCTGATGAGAATGTCACAATAGAAAAGAGGACTAAAAATGCAGAATAGAATGGGCGTGGGATCCAGAACATGTGGGGGGTGGGTAGCCTGATACGGAGCAGGTTGGAAGATTGTTAGAGATTCTGGGAGGGCTGTAGATTTGGTGGTGTGAAGATTAGGAAGTTCCATTCTAATGGTGTTGATTTTCTCAGTGATGCTT
>NW_007260131.1:175943-275909 GCF_000164805.1 Carlito syrichta | reverse complement strand
GAGTGACCTCTCACAGAAACAAAAATCCGAGTATCACATGTTCTCACTCATATAATGGACCTGGAACATCCAATGTAATACTGTAAGAAAATGACTGACAGTACTGGGAAACTATGGGGGCGGAGGGGGATGGGATTAACAGTAGCAAATATCTGTCTGGGGAAGGGGAAACACCTCTTATCAACAGGGTGCCTGAATGAAACGTAATTGTACACCTAACCCTGAACTGTACCCCACAAAACCATAATAAAAAATATTGATTTAAAAAAAAAAATCAGCCAGGCATTGTAGCACATGCCTGTAATTCCGGCTACTCGGAAGGCTGAGGCGGAAGGATCGTCGGAACCCAGCAGGCCGAGGCTGCGGTGGCCGGGAGCAGCCACTGCACTCCAGTATGGGCGACAGAGTGAGACTCCAACTAAAAAAAAAAAACTCATTAAATATTCACAAAATATAATAAGTATCCACCTAATCCAATTTTAACAGCCTGACTATTATACACATTTGAACCATTTCCATGAAGAATAGTATTCTACCATATTTTCGTTATTGACATTTTTTATCAAACACTAGCTCCACTTTCCTAAATGCTCAACATACTTAAAGATTATGCCACATGTATAATAGTCACTTAGACCCAAAAATGAATTTTCTGGCCTAAATTATTTTTAAAATCATTTTATTTCTGAGAGTAAGAAAAAAAGATTAGTGGTATTTCTAAATCTACTTTTGCTATGTACTAATCTTTTCATTATAGTTTTGAATGATACCAAGTTATCATTGAAATGGTTGCATATTTTGGAAGAGTTATGTTAGAGAATACATTAGAAAAACTCAGTAAATGTTTCTTTTGAATACTTTGATCATTTATTCACTATATATTTACCTAGCAACTGTTTTGTTCCATTCACCCTGAAAGTGCTGAGAATGCCAAGGTAAGACTTGTTCTCTCTTTGGAGCCAGTGGTCGCAAAGAAGAGACAGCAGGCAAACAAAAAATTAAATGTTATTATCGGAATAATAGCAGTAAGACAGACAAACTAATATGGGCTCACAGAAGGAAAAATAAATGACTCTATTGTGGAGGGAGTCAGGAAAGGCTAGTAGACAAGGTCACATATGGGAACTGAATGGGAATATTTCAGGTATGTGGTGGAGGGGAGAACAGAGAAAGTCAGATGTATTGTGGGGCGATAAGGGAGTCATGGTGAGCTTCATGACCCAGGAGATGCCCGATTATGAGAAAGAGGGGAAGCAAAAGTGGAGGAGTGTATGGGTAGAGCTAATGCTATTCTATTCCTGCTTCTTAGTACCTATGGCATTTATGCAGGTTCTCTTCAGGCAAAGAAATCATCCTTAAACATTTAACAGTTACTGCTTATGGTAAAGATGACTGCCACTTCCAAACTGCAAAAGATTTCCAGATTTTTTTCTCCTGCTCTTCACTGTAACTCTCCTCCTGCTGCTTCCCCCCTCCCAACAGAAGCCCCCAAATCCCTTCCACAGTACTTGTTATGCAGAAGAAAGTCTGACTGATGAAAAGTTATTCAAACAGCATACCACAAGCTAACTATTTCAAGCATATCTATTGACTGAAGAGATTTGCATTATGAACTAAGTCAGTGCAAAAAGACAATGGTAAATAGCAGCAAAAACAAAGAAATTGATCATTTAAATAAAGGAAAGGTGCTAACACCAATGTGTATCCATTTCTCCTCAGTTGAAATTTACCCTGGAGGAACTAATATGAAAATATTACATTCATTGTTTAAAGGAAATCCAATGGAATGGAATGCTAATTCTGTATCTCCAATTGTGAAACGGGTGAACAAGAGATGCATTCAACCACAATAGATCCAGTTTTTGCTGTACACACACTGTAAAGTTCTAAGGATATAAAGATAAACAAGGCATAGGCATTGCTCTCAGGGGTATAACAGTTGATTAAAGGAGAAGGACACAAACAAGTAATTGCATTGCAAAGTGGTAAAGTACACAAAGGACAGATACACAAAGTATCATGGCGGATGAAAGAGAAAAAAACCATCCTATCATATTTGGTTAATATTTAGGCATAGTTAACCATAAAAACTTAAGAAAAGAGGTAACAGAAGATTAGTAAGTAAAAATGTTGATGGGGACTGTAGATGATAGGGAAGATGGAGTGGTCTTTCAGGAAGAGGGAGTAATGTACAAAGTCTCAAGAACATGAAATAATATGACCACAGTAATTACTTGTATGTAGTGAGGAAAAAAGAGGTATCAGTGAGGCTTAATGAAAAGAAGTTAGGTTATGGAAGAGTAGTAATGTGAGTTTAAACTGAAAATATTGAATGAAACCAGTTTGTAAGAGGCCTGCTTGCCACACTATGGAAATTGCATTGTATCAACCAGCTAAGACAGAAGACTTTAAATTATCAGATTTACTTTTAAAAAATAACAGTAAGGAAGGACAGACTGAACCAAAGTGATTTTAGTTAGGGAGAACTGAGAAGTTGTTTCAATAATTTGGAGTGGGCAGTGCTGTCACTCAAATCAGGATTTCTATTTACTGGGGTAATTTTTATAATTTAATCAAAATAACAACTAAAAACATTTAATAATGATATAGTGCTAAGCTCTCTCCTAGTCTAAAGTACTTTTTTAAAGCAGGAGCAGTAAGGAACTTCATAAGAATAAGGTTATTTCTTTTTTAAAAATCTCACTATATTCTCAAGACCTTGAATATTGCCTAGCAAAGAGTAGGTGTTCAACACTATCAGGTGAATGAATAATTGAATGAATGATTGAATGAATTAATGAAATTTTATTTGACTTCTGACTTAGCTCAGGTTTTCTAGGAACTAGACTTTGAGGTCAAAATTCAAGTGCAGGAGATGTTTCAGGAAGTAGTCTCAGGAAAAACACTTACTTGTAAGAAAGTGAGTGGATCAGGACTGGGCAGAAGGAAAAAGATAAACCATAAAGAAGCCTCAACCAATTCCAGGGGAACTCTGCATAGCTCCTCAGAGCTATCATGCGCCTTTTGTACCCTACATCAACTAGTCAGTGGATGAGGATCACCCATTTGGCTAAGGAAAATTCCCAGCAAAGGACTCGGCTCTGAGCTGTTAGCAGCCAATCCTCCCAACAACTGGAGAAACAAATGCCTCACGCTCAAAGGGGAAATGGGTCTGTGTTGTGCACTGCAGCATCGGTGACAGCACCCCAGTGTATAAAGGAGATAACAAATGATCAGCTTGAGTTGATGGCAGGGAGGGGGCAAAGAGATCCCACATCTTCTCCTATTAGGCCTCCTCCAGCCCCCAGTTCTTTGGTAGCCACTGAAGTATTGGCAAGAAGATTCAAAGGTGCTCAATTTAAAATGGTGGCATAAGAAATCAAAATCTCAGTTCTGTTAGTTTAGGTCCCAGGGCCATGTAGAGTGCTTACAAATCACCTAGACTTACATTCTATACCCACCACATTCTATTTGGACACTCCCCAGCTTCTCTAGGCATTTGTTTTCTAATACAGAAATTACAAGCAGTAGTGCTTGTTTCTATAGCAATTACTGAGAATTAAAGAAGACAATGTGCTTGGAATATAGTACGCATTCACTAAATGATTAAATTTTGTATTATTAAAGAAGCTCTTGATTATAAGAGGAATTTATCAGTTTTTTCCCAGTTGGTCTCCAATAAGTTATTTCTAGAAAGTAAACTTTCCAATTCTCAATTATCTAAAGTTCCAAGTTCTGGGGGGCCAGAGACTCAGACATTCC
Source organism: Carlito syrichta (assembly GCF_000164805.1). Lineage (NCBI taxonomy): Eukaryota > Metazoa > Chordata > Mammalia > Primates > Tarsiidae > Carlito > Carlito syrichta. Next base: position 272,147 of record NW_007260131.1, on the reverse strand, counting down.
ACTATATTGTCAAATCCCAAATACCTTCTAAAGGGTGAACTCCAAGTAAACATTAAGTTAGTGGTTACAGAGAAAGGGTTAATTCCCTGGATGAGCATGACTTTCCTCTCCAAGCATGTTTGGGGAGTAAGAAGACATATCTTCACACTATCATTCCAACTTTGGAGATAAAGACACATAAGAACACTTGCCAGACCTGTGGATTTAGAAAAGTTGCTTAATCTCTCAGAATCTAAATGTTTTAACTGATATTAGGACCTTCCTCAAAAACAATGATTTGAGGAGTTTATGACAGAGTATCTTCAAGTAAAAGGCCAAGAAAACTGTCAGGGGGCACTGGATATTTAGGGGCTTCAAATTCCAAATAACAACTTCATTTTTTGTTTTTTGTCTCTATTTAGCTCACAAAACACCAGATCCCAGTTCTAGTGCCTGTCTATTCTTACCATTGAGTTTATGAGATTTTCTCCCAGTCATTCATAATTGAACAAACAAAACATCATGGAATCTCTTTACCTTGAAATAAAGAGGAGAAATTTTCAATTCAACAAAAAGGGATATAAATACCGTACACATTAGAAGAAAATAGTTTCTTACTGTAGAAAATATTACCTGTAGTTAAAATAATGTGTCATATCACTGGTTTGCCATGTCAACTTTCTTGGATCCTACGTTTGTGCATTGCCATACAGTCATGCTAATATTCAGAACTTAAGGGCAGAAGTTATAGCATCAGACAGCCTACACTCAATACCTAGCTCTATCACTTTACTACTAATGTAATGAATTATTTAAGACCCCAGAGCCTCAGTTACTGTATTTGCTAAATAGGCATGAATAGTAGAATCTAATTCATAAGATTATGTGATAAATAAATAAGATAATGCATGTAAAGTCCTTAGTGAAGTGCCTGGCCTCTGATAACACTTATCAACATCAGCAGCCATCAATTTCTGACCAGGGCATTCGTTTTCTAGGGCTGCCATAACAAAATACCACAGACTGAGAGACTTAAATGTCAGAAATTTATTTTCTCTCAGTTCTGATGTCTGGATATTTAGGGGCTTCAAATTCCAAATAACAACTTCATTTTTTGTTTTTTGTCTCTGTTTAGTTCGCAAAAGACCAGATCCCAGTTCTAGTACCTAACTATTCTTCCCATTGAGGGGAAGGTTTGGTTTCTCCTGAAGCCACTCTTCTTGGCTTCAGATGGTTACCTTCTTGCTGTGTCCTCAAATGGTCTTTCCTCTGCATGTGCATATTCCTGCTGTCTCTTCCTCTTCTTGAGTACACCAGTCATACCAGATTAGGGACCCATTCTAACTACCTCATTTTAATGTAATTACCTCTGTAAAGATGCTATTTCCAAAATTAGTTAGTGAGACTCCAACTCAAAAAAAAAAAAAAGAAACTTCAATATATGAATTTTGGGGTGAACACATTTCAGACCATAACACTTGCTTCTTTTTTGCTATCTATTATGTGTCAAACACAACGCCAGAACCTCTTTCTTCTGGGCTTGCCCCAAGTGTGTTCTTAACTCTTTGTACTCTTTTTACTCAACTCCTTTAGCAGCCGGCCTTGTTGTTTTTCAACAAAACAATAGATTTTTTTTCCTAATCATCTTATATACATATGTTCATTGTAAAATACTCAAGCAATATAAAAATGTGTAAATATAAAAGGGATTCCACCATAACCCCAACTACAAAGAAATAACCACTGTTTTGAATTTTGTAAATACCCAAATTTTTTAATTTTTCTGTTCTCATATACACAAACTTGTTATTTCCCAAAACTGAAATTATACACTACCTCTACCAATGTTTTTCACTTAAAATATTTCAGACATCTTTTCATGTTAAAAAGCATAAATCTAAACATTGAATCAACCATATTGCCCATCGAAGCTGGACTGGGGAAAGAAAATGTGGTACATATACACGATAGAATATTATAGAATATTATGTAGCCATAAAGAAGGACAAATATATGGACTTCACACCAACTTGGATGGATGTGGAGTCCATCATACTCAGTGATCTATCACAGAAACAAAGAATAGAGTACCGTATGTTCTCACTCATAAGCGGACCTTTAACAATTATAATACTATAAGAAAGCATTTGGCAGTAATGGGAAACTTTCAGCGGAGGGAGAGTGGGATTGGCAGTTGAGGGAAACTGCTAGGGGAGACAGGGACATACCTCATCAACAGGGGCACCTGCATAATCAATGTTTGTATACCTAACCCTGAATTGTACTCCACATCTTTATAATAAAAAAAATCATAAATATACATCACAACTCTAATACTACATAATATTTTATAGTAAGTCTGTTTTTTAACATTAACTTGTTGATTTCTTGCCATTATATAAAAATACACAGTTCAATGAACATCTCTGTTGAAGCACCTTTGCCTTGATCTTATTTCTTTTATATACTTTTTAAAAAATAAAAGTGTAAAAACATTCTTAAATTTGCTGATATGTATTTCCAGATTGCCCTCCAGAAAGATATTCCAATTATACTCCTTTTAAGTGCTAAACAGCTAATACAATTGCCAGGAAATGTGCTGATTTTGTATCAGCCTTCTTCTACCCCCTGCTTCCCCCAACAATACCATTCCTTGAGAAGCCATATCATACTAAATTGAACCAATATAACATGACTCTTTCCCCTCAGAGTGACAAGACTGAAACAGATGATACAATTTGCAAGTAACACATAGAAACATATATCCAAGTGCTAAATTGCATGTGGTACAGATGCTAAGCACCCTGGGAGGCTCAACTTATTTCCTTCTGCTTTTAGTCCCCAAACAGGGTTGAAATAAAATACACACATGAGCTGTAATGTGTTTAGTGGATTTTTCTAAATGAATACTTAATCTTCTGGTTCAACTTTGGAGAAACTGAGGCAAAAAGAGCCTCACAACCTACTTCTCTACCTTCACCCGCCAGCACTCTTACCCACTAAACTCCAGCCATGTTGGTTTCCTTTATGTTTCTCTAGTATTGAGCTCACACCTGACCAAAGCTTTTCCACTTGTTCTTTGTGCCTCAAATGTTCTTCCCCCAGGTCATGTCCGTTCAGATCTCAATGCCATGCATCTCACTCAGAAAGACCTTCACTGACAGCCCAATTAAAGGCACATTACTTCACCCCTTCAGCCTTCTATTGCATGCTCTTTTTTTTCTTAGTTCATACCATAGGTGAAAATTATCTCATTTATTTTGTACTTGTTTCATATTGGCCTATACACATTAGAATGCAAGCTCTATGAGGACAGTAATCTTGGCTGATTCATTCATCATTGTATAGACTATAATACACCTATCTGTCATGTACCATATTTCTTAGACTTTGAGATGAATTTTTTCACATTGAAAAATCAAGGTATGTCATACTTAGTGTAATTTAGGAAAGCAATTAAGGCATGATTGGTACTGTTTGCACATACACAGCATAGTCATAGCTGCTTAGATTGCCGTCTCTCCAACAGTATACAGATTGGAGTCTGTATACTGTTGAAACCACAGGGACGGGGTTTAATTGCCGTATAAAATATCTAAAAGTATTATATTATGATTTGGCATTTAACTGAAATGTTCAATACACAAAAAGTCGTAGAAGCACAGCCTCAGAAATAGAACATAGCTTTCATATTAGTCAGACAAATAATTGTAGAAAGAGGACTGATCACATTTCCACATTTTCTTGCAAAACAAAAAGAAGTGCATTACAGGGCCTATGAAATGGAGATGTCCAAGTAAATTAAGCTGTGTTACCTTTTATTACTAAGATATATACAAAAGTTTTGTCCATTATATGCCAAGAAAGAGATTTTTAAAATCCTAAACTTTCATGTACCTAATAACAGAACTTGGTAATATATGAAGTAAAAAAACTAAAAAGATAAGACTGTAAATAAAAGTAGATAAGCCATGTAAGAAACATTCTGATGGTTCATTTTCAAGGCCTTTCTAAGCAGGCTGGCAGATGTAACAATCTTCAGCCACCAGCACTTGGCAGACTCCTAAACAATCAGGAGATGGTAAGGGGTCAATGAGAAAACGACATGCTATTCTTAAGAAAACAGAGACTTAACCAGGGAAGGGAACCAGGGATAACCTTATAAGGGGGAGGGAATGGAATTTAGGCAATGTCCAGAAAGATTGTACACCCATAGTACTCAGCCAATGAGGATCTGGGGGAGATTTGTGTGCTACAGAACAAATTGCTTGCTGTAGCCGCCCTGGGTGTGCCTGCCTACCAGACACCTGATCTTGCAAGACTGCTATTTAAGTCTCAGTTCTGCTGTACTCCATGACTCCATGTCCATCCTTTGATTTTAGACAGGTGAGTTTGTTTCTCACAATTTGGGGGCTCATCCAGGATTATCTTCCTCCATGGAAGGGGGACCCGAGCAAAGGGGGAGGTGCATCCCACCCGATTTTCAGGTGGCTCACTCTCCTTGGATGTCTCAGCTCCCCACGAGACCATAGATACACCGACAGTTATGCCAAAGACAGCAGAGGCAACACAGGGAAAGAGGTAGCAGGCACCACCACAGGGCCTCTTGAAGGTCGATTTTGTAACTAAAAGTTGCCCTGACATTATGAAGAAATTGCAGAAGCTTAACAGGTGAAACAAGAAACCAATTGTAGTGTTACTAAGAGAGGCGCAAAAGGTGTTTGTGAGGAGAAAGACAAAAACAAAAGGCAAAAATTATGGTATCTACTGTGGAGATAGTAATGAAGAAGAAGCTAGATCAAAATCCTCTCACCTGGAAGGTGAGAAAATTTAGGCCTCAGTCAAAAGACAAAAGAGGCCTTCCAGGGAGGCTGCCCAAGTTACAAGTGGATGTTACAAATGTGGAAAACCCAGTCACTTTAAGAGAGATTGCCCTGAATGGAAAAAGGAAGAAAAAGTGATCCCTCTTATGACTTTTGATGAAGAATAGAGGTCAGGAGTTCTCTTTAATGAGGTCCCACCAGGAACCCTTGATAAATTTAAGGATGGGACCTAAGGAAGAAGAGGTGACATTTTTAATTAATACTACAGCAGCTCACTTCTCACTAACATATCAGCCTCAAGGAACTGAACTCTCTAAAGAAAAATTGTTTGTGTCAGGGTAAATGGGGAACGACTACAGGTCCCAATATTCAAGTACATGAAAGTTAGGTTAGAATCTAAGAATATTGAGTGGCCTTTCTTATTTATCCCAGAGACTGAAATAAATCTCCTAGTCTGAGATCTAATAACAAGACTTAGCCTGGGACTAGAAGTAGAGGAGGGACAAATAAAGGTGGCAATGGCCCTTCTGATGGAGGAGAAAGAGAACCAAATCAACCCCCTGGTTTGGGTCAAATGGGGAGGGCTAAGTGTTACCCCATTACAAATTTGTTAAAACAATCAGGGTAAATAGTTTGTAGAAGACAATATCCCATTCCTGCTGAAGGTAGGAGGGGCCTACAACCAGTAATCAAGGGCCTCATTAAAAATGAATTGCTGAAACCCTACATGTCACTGTATACCACCCCTGTCCCTCCCAGTCAAAAAGTCTGATGAGACCTACTAGCTAGTACAAAACCTGAGGGCCATTAATCAGATCATTCAGGCCTGACATCATGTGGTCCCCAAATCCCACATCCTCCTTGGCAAAATCCTCTATGAACACTCCTAGTTCAGTGTGGTAGCCCTAAAGGATGCCTCTTTGCCTTTGAATGGGAAAATCCTATGACCAGAAGGAAGCAACAGTACCACTGGACAGTACTACTGAAGCCACATATTTATTTGACCAGATTTTAGAAATTGTGCTGGAGGAATTTCAGCCAAGGGCAGGGACCCAGTTGTTGCAATATGTAGATGATTGGCTAACCTCTGGAAAGAAAAGGAAGTAAGAATCGGAGACTACTATTAGTTTGATCAACTTTCTAGGACAAAAAGGGCTGCAAGTTTCAAAGAATAAGCTACAATTTGTAGAAAAGGAGGTCAAATATTTAGGACATCTCATCAGTAAAGGGAAACAAGGAATGAACCCAGGAAGAACAGCCAGCATAGTGAACCTGGCCCTGCCCAAAATGAAAAAAGAATTCAGAAAATTTTTAAGACTGTCTATTGCTGGCTATGGATTGAATCTTATGCTCACAAAACAAGAATTTTGTATCTGAAACTGTTAGAGGAGAAACCAGACCCCTTTCAACGGTCTCAGGAGGAAAAACAAGCTATAGAGGATTTAAATCAAGCCCTCATTACAGCCCCTGTACTGGCTCTTCCATTCCTAGACAATCATTTCACTTATTTGCCATGGCAGATCAAAGTGTGGCCCAGGGGTACTTACCCAAACCTGGGGGGTGAGGGGAGAAGGAGCCTGTTGGTTTTGTTTCTAAACTCCTTGGCCCTGTCTCTCAAGGATGGCTGGAATACATCCAGGCAGTGATAGCCACTGGTAAAAGAAAGCAGGAAACTGAACTTTGGGCAAACCTTAATAGTCAGTACTCCTCACCAGGTCAGAACCATACTCAACCAAAAAGCAAGGAGATAGCCTACTGATACCTAAATACTAAAATATGGGGCTATACTATTTTTTTTAAAAAAGGATGACAATTTTAACCACAGATGCTTGTCTGAACCCAGCGAGTTTCCTATGGAAAGGTAATGAGAACCCAAAGACAAATAGATCATAACTGCTTGGATGTAACTAAATATCAAACCAAAGTTAGATCAGAGCTATGAAAGATTCCATTACATGATGAGGCAAGACTATTTATATAGGGGTCCTCCAAATAATAGAGGAAAAGAGGCATCATGGATATGCAGTTGTTGACAGGAATAAACAGTCTATGTGTGAGAAGGGTCAATTGTCTAACAATTGATCTGCACAAACCTGTGAATTGTATGCCCTCAATCAAGCCTTAAAATTCCTTGCAGAACAGGAGGGTACCATTTATAATGACTCCAAATACTCCTTTGGAATAGTACATGCCTTTGGGAAGATTTGAATGAACGAGGTCTCATCTACAGCAAGGGAAAGGAATTAGTACATGAGGAGCTAATCAAAGAGGTCCTGCAAAGCCTACGACTCCCAACTAAAATAGCAGTAGTATATGTGAATGGTCAACAAAAGGGGAGTACCTTGGAGACCATAAGAAACAGACTGGCAAATAAGGTTGCAAAACAAGCTGCTCCAGAAGAAGAGGTTAAGCTCTTAAGTCTCATTCCTAGCATCCCCAAAGTAATACTAAAGCCTCAATTCACTGAAGAGTAAGAAGGGGAACTAAACAGATTGGGAGCTTTTTGGAATGGGGACAGACAATGGTTCCTCCTGGATGGGAGGGAAATGATTAGCAAGCCTATAATGAGAGAATTAATGACTATGCTACATAAGGGAAGCCACTGGGGTTCTCAGGCCATGTGTGACACCATATTAAAAACTTATGAATATATGGGCATCTATACCATTGCCAAGCAAGTGTGTAAAGACTGTATAACCTGTGAGCGAATAAACAAAAAGATCATTCAAAAGCAAGCTGCAGGAGGAAGGCCTCCAGGACTCAGACCATTCCAAAGCATTCAGGTCATTTCACAGAAATGCCAAAAATAGAGAAATTAAGATAATTATTAGTGATAGTGGATCATCTCTCAGGTTGGCTGGAGACCTTCACCCTTACAACTGCCACTACAGGGACTATAATCAAAATAATTCTAAAACAAATTATTCCTCAATTAAGACTAATGGAAAATGTAAACTTGGATAATGGAAGTCATTTTACATCATGGGTATTGAAGGGGGTAATGGAAAGTTTACAGATTCAATGGAATTACTACATCCCCTGACACCTTCCTTTCACAGAGAAAATAGAAAGGATGAAACAGACCTTCAAAAAGTATATTACTAAATTAATAATGAAAATTAAATTACCCTGGGTAAAGTGACTTCCCGTTGTGCTTTTCAGAATCAGGACAACCCCATGAAAAGATATAGGCTTGTCTCCTTATGAATTACTGTCTGGACTCCCATACCTGGGCAGAACAACAGACTTTCCCATGATGAAAACTAAGGACTAATTTCTAAAAACCTATATACTGGCCATATCTTCCACTTTATCACCCCTTAGGTTAAAAGGACTTCTTGCCCAGACCCCACCTCTCAAGTTCACTGCTCATCCCTTCTGCTCTGGTGATTTCATCCTCATAAAAACCTGGAGGAAAACAAACTCCAATTGAGTTGGGAAGGTCCCTATTAAGAACTCTTGACTACCAAGACTGCTGTGCAAATGACCCAGAAAGGGTGAACTCACTATACCCGAGTTAACAGATCAATAACTCAAAAAGAAACCAAAGATGGATGAGAAGTATCTAGCTCTCCTGAAGAATCCTTAAGGGTCACTCTAAGGAAAGTTCCATTAAAAAGAAAGAAAGAAAGAAATATGGGCCGAGCTGGGGCTTGGTGGCTCGGCCTGTAATCCTGTGCCTTTGGGAGGCTGAGGTGAGTGGATTGCCTGAGCCCGCAGGTTCGAGACACACCTGAGCAACTTGGCGAGACCTCATCTCTACAATAAATTTTTTTAAAAAATCAGCCGGGTGTGGTAACGCATGCCTGTAATTCCGGCTACTTGGAAGGCTGAGGCGGAAGGATCGCTGGAGCCCAGCAGGTCGAGGCTGTAGTGGCCGGAAGCGGCCACTGCACTCCAGTCTGGCTGACTGAGTGAGACTCCAACTCAAAAAAAAAAAAAAGAAAGAAAGAAAGAAAGAAATATGGGCCTGGTTCAAATTTGGTATTTAACATGGATAGAATATATTATCATGAGCAGGGCGGAAGGTAATGGAAAAAAGCAAGGAACATGTGAATAATTAGTCAAATTGATGATAAATATAACAAACACTCTAACACCCAAACCATATGGTTTGGTGTATGTCAAGTTCTACCCTGTGGGGATTTAGAAAATCAGAGACAATTGCCATAAATGGAAAAATACCTTTACCCAAAACCAAGCACTGGCTACACAGTAATGCTGGTCTTTACCCCAGCTGGGATGATGTCTGGTGGAACACCCAATGGAAAGGATGAACAGTAAACCTGGGAAGGGTCATCCCATATTGGAGACTTTCAAAAGAGAAAATACATCTTTCTAAGGGCACTCCACCAGAAGTATGTAAAAACTTAAAATGCAACCCTATACTTTTAACTATTAACAACCCAATTGCCCTAGATCAAGAGCCAAGGGTGGCATCTCGGGTATACAGATTAGAAGCAGATGTTACAGGAATAAAACCCCTATGATGACTGATCCTTAGGTTAGTTAATAACAACATATCAGATAAACCTAAACCAACTCTAAGTTCTGGAGTACATGCCAATTCTCCTAATAATAATCCCAAGAGAGTAACTATAGTTGAAGTCAAGGATTCAAGACAGACACTTGAAACTGAGATAGGATATGGTGATGTCAATGCCTGGGTAGAACGGGTTAAATTCTCTGTGCATGCACTCAACATAAGTAATTGCTATGCTTGTGCTGCAAGGCAGCCACAGGTGCAGGTAGTCCCATTTCATCTTGGATGGGATAGAGACCCTGCAGGGATGAGTTGCATGATGGCTCTATACCAAGACAAGAATGCATGGGGAAATAAATCCTGCAAGAGCTTGTCATTGCTCTTTCCTGCATTGTGGAGGTCAGACCCGAGGGCGATCCTCTCCTTCTCCGTAGGGGTGATGAATTACTCCTCTTGCCTCTCAAGGCAGGGGAATGAGTTCAATAAGCCCGTAGGAGACCTGTTGACCTGTATCCATGTCCTAAATGTCACTAATGAGTTGAGTCACAATTACTCTAACCTGCACATTCTGGTACTGTACTATGAAAGAGAGGCCTATGCAACTTATGCATCAGTCCAATTGGCCATCCCATTCACCTTTGTATTCCATCAAACCTCTGAGAGTAACAGTGCCCATCACTAAAAACAAAGGACTCTAAAAGGATCATTTTACTCCAATGTATACATAGATTCAATAGAAGTCCCAAGAAGAGTCCCCAGGGATTTTGAGGCCAGAAATCAGATAGCTGCTGGATTTGAATTATCACTCTTCTGGTGGTTCACCATTAATAAGAATGTGGATTGGATCAATTATGTATATTATAATAAGCAAAGGTTTATTAACTACACCAGGGATGCCTTCCAAGGGGAAGCTAGTCAACTGGATGCCACCAGCCAATGGCATGGAATAATTGAATTGTATTAGACATGCTCCCAACAGAAAAAGGATGAGTTTGTGCCATGTTAGGAGGGAAATGCTGTACTTTCATCCCAAATAACATTGCCCCAATTAAACCATCACCAAAGCCTTATAGGGACTAACAATCCTAGCTAACAAATTACCAGAAAACACAGATATTGATGATCCATTCACAAACTGGTTAGAAGAATAGTTTGAGAAATTGAGGGTAATGGTAGCCTCAGTCCTAACCTCTCTTATAATTATGGATTCTTAACAGCAATAGAATGCTGTGTTATTCCCTGTGTCTAGGGCTTAATACAGAGATTCATAGAGACCACAATTAACAGACAAATGTCCATGATGTACCTGCAAAACAATGCTAACCTAATGCTCATGGAAACTATAGCAGATTTTGAAGAGAAAAGTCAACAAATGTTAAACCAATTTGAAAAGAATCTAAGATGAAAATGGAATCAAAAATTCATAAAGAAATAGAAGAGGGAATTTATAAGAAACACTCTGATGATTCATTTTCAAGGCCTATCTAAGCAGACTGGCAGATGTAGTAATCTTCTGCCACCAACTCTTGGCAGGCTCCTAAACAATCAGGAGATAGAAACAGGCCAATGAGAAAACAACACACTATTCTTAAGAAAATAGAGACTTAACCAGGGAAGCTAATCAGGAATAACCTTATAAGGAAAATTAACGGAACTTAAGCGACGTCCGGAAAAATTGGACACCCCTAGTACTCAGTCAAGGATGAACCAGGGGAAGGATTTGCCACTAGGGAATAAATTGCTTGCTGTACCTGCAAAACAATGCTAATCTAATGCTCATGGAATAATTGAATTGCAAGATCAGGTATGCCTGCCTACCAGACACCTGATCTTACAAGACTGCCATTAATGTCTCGCTTCTGCTGTACTCTGTATCTCTGTGTCCACCCTTTGATTTTGGACAGGTGAGTTTGTTTCTCACAGCTACAACTGTAACCAAATATAATTGATAGAAAAAGTAGGCAGAACATCAGTAAGGATGGAAGACTTGAAAATCATAAGCAAGCAACTTGACCTAACTGACACTTTAGAACACACCTTCCAACAATAGCAAAATATACATTCTTTTCAAGTACATTTGGAACATTTACTATGACAGATTATATTCTGGATCATAAAATAAGTCTTAATAAATGTAAAGGATTCAGATCAGACAAAGTATGTTCTTTGAACACAATGAAATTAATAAAACCAGCAACATAAATATCTCTGGAATATCTCAAAATATTTGGAAATAAAATAGCATCCTTCTAAATAATCCAAATGTCAAAGAAGTTAACATAAAAGTTATAAATGTTTTCAATTGAATAAAAATAAAAGCACAGCATATCAAAATTTAAGGAATGCTTTTAAGACAGTAATTGAGACAAAATTTATGATACTTAACATCCATACTAAAAAGGAGGAGAAGAGGAAAGCCACAAATCAATGACCTCAGCATCTCTCTTAAGAAATTAGGGCAAATTAAGCCCAAAGGTATCAGAAAAAAAGAAGAATAAAGGTGAAGGTGGAAGTCAATGAAATAGAAAACAGAAAAATAAGAGACAATTCATAAGATCAAAATCTGGTTCTTTGGAAAAACCAAAATTATTTATACACTCTAGCCAGACATTTCACATACACACATATGAGGGAGACGAGATTATCAATATCACAAATGTGAGAAATGAAATCACAATAGAGTCTACAGATAGGAGACTATTATGAGAAACTTTATGCCAATAAATTTAGCAACTTAGATGAAATGGACAACTTTCTTGAAAGACAAACTACCAAAGTCCACTCAAGAAGAAATAGCTAGCTAACTCAAACATGTTATCAAATAAATAAATTTTTTTGGAGTTAAGAGCCTTTCCACAAACAAAATTCCCAGCCCATATTATTAAAATCTGACAAATATTTAATTAAAAAATATAATTCTACACAAAATTTTGCAAAAATTTGAAAATGAGGGAATGTTTTTCAACCCATGCATGAGACTAGAATTATTCTGAGATGAAAATTAAAGATATTATAAGAAAAGAAAACTACAGATTCATAACTCTCATGATCATGAATACAAAAATTCTAAGAAAAGTACCAGCAAAATGATTTCAATATTTTACAGTGAAGATAATACATCATGACCCAGATAAGTGTGTCTCGGGAATGCATAGTTGGTTCAACATTCAAAAGTCAATGTAATTCACCATATTAACACACTGAAAACAAACTATATTATCATCTCAATAGATACAGAAAATGCATTTGGCAAAATCGAACATCAATTCTTGATAAAAGCTCAGCAAACTACAAATAGAAGAAATCTTCCTCAACCCAATAAAGGTGTCTGGAGGAAACATATAGCTACCATCAAATATGATAAACTGTAGAATGTTTTTCCCCTGAGAACAGGAACAAAATGAGAATGTCCATCCTCACCAGTTATACTGAACTTTGTACTGAAGATTCTGGCCATAGTAATAAGGTAAAGAAAACAAATAAAGTACTTTCAATTTGAAAAGAAAGAGGTAGAGGTAAAGCTGACATTATTCCCAGATGACATGGTTGTCTGTATAGAAAACATAATGAAACATACAGTAAAGCAACTAGAGCTAATAAGAAATTTATAAAAGTTATAGGGTACCAGATTAGCATACAAAATTCATTCCTATTTACCAGCAAAAAACAATTAGAAATTGAAATTTTTGCAATAGTGTCAAAAACATAAAATTACTAGGGATAAATATGATATGTGTAAGACCTGAACACATAAAAATATAAAACACCATGCCAGAAACAGAAGCCCTGAATAAATAAAAAGATAGACCATGTTTATGAATCATAAGACACAAATTGTAAAAATGTTCATTTTTCCCAAACTGATCTACAAGTTCAATGAAATTAAGCAAACTGAAAGAACAACAAAATTAGAGGATGAATACTACCTGATTTAAAGACTTACTAAAAGCTACAATAATCAAGAGAGTATTTGTCATAAAAATAAATAGATCAATGTAATAGAATAGAGAGTCTAGAAAGTAGCCCAAACTTGCTTTTCAATAATAAAGTTCAGCATAGAAAGGAAGGAAAATATTTTAAACAAATGGTGCTACAACAATTGGATACCCATATGCAAAAAAAATTAAAAACTTTGATCTACAGCTCACATCACATATAAAAATTAACTCAAAATGGGTCACAGACCTATAAACTATAAAACTTTTAAAAGAAACCATAGTAGAAAGTCTTTGTGAAGAGAATAGGGAGACAGCCCAAAGAATGAGAAAAAATATTTGCCAACTGTATATCTGACAAAGGCTTAACATCCAAGATCTACAAGGAACTCAAATATACCAAAAGGAAAGAAATAAGCAACCCCATTAAAAAGTGGGCAAAAGACATGAATAGACACTTCTCAAAAGAATATATACAGACAGCCAACAGACACATGAAAAAGTGCTCGGCCTCACTAATCATCAGAGAAATGCAACTGTAAACCACATTGAGATGCCACCTGACCCCAGTAAGAATGACCATCATTAATTAAAAAACAACAGATGCTGGCAAGGATGCAGAGAAAAAGAAATGCTTCCACACTGCTGATGTGAATGCAAACTAGCTCAACCTCTATGGAAAACAGTGTGACGATTCATAAAAGAACTAGAAATTGATCTTCCATATGACCCCACAATCCCTCTACTGGTAACATACTCAGAGGAACTCAAATCATTCTACCAAAAAGACACCTGCACATACATATTTATTGCAGCACTATTCACAATGTCAAAAACATGAACCAACCATGCTGCCCATTGAAACTGGACTGATAAAAAAATGTGGTACATATACACAATGGAATATTACGCAGTCATACAGTACAAACATATGGACTTTACAGCAACTTGGTTAGATTTAAAGTATATAATACTCAGTGATCTATTACAGAAACCAAGAAGGGTACCACATGTTTTCACTTATAAGCAGACCCAAACATTTACATAATTCTATAAGAAAGAGATTGGCAGTAGCAGGATACTGCCTGAGGTGGGGGGCACAAATTCAATAAGGGTACCTGATCTCAAACCAGGCAAAGTGGGGACCAAAGGGAGGCCCAAACTTTACCTGTACGGTGTCCACTTGTATACCTAATCCTGAACTGTACCCCACATCTTTAAAATAAAAAAATAAAAGTGGCCAAAAGTTATGAATAGACACTTCTCGAAAGAAGACATACGAGCTGCCAACAAATACACGAAAAAACCATCAAAGAAATGCAGATCAAAACCACCCTAAGATACCACCTAACTCCAGTCAGGATGGTCATCATCAATAATTCAAAAAATAACAGATGCTGGAGAGAATGTGGAGAAAAAGGAATGCTTCTACACTTTTGGTGGGAGTGCAAACTAATACAACCTCTGTGGAAAACAGTGTGGCAATTCCTAAAAAATCTAAAAATTGACCTCCTGTAAGACCTGCAATCCCCCTACTGTGAATATACCTGAAGGAGCTCAAATCATTCTACAAAAAAGTTACCTGCACTTGCATGTTTACCTCACGCAGCATTATTCACAATAGCAAAATCATGGAACCACCTATGCTGCCCATCAAAAGTAGACTGGATTTTTAAATGCCGTATATATATACAATGGAATACCACACAACCATAAAGAAGGACAAAATTATAAACTTTGCAGCAACTTGGATGGATTTAGAGTCTATAATACTTTGTGATCTATCACAGAAACAAAAATCTGAATACCACGTGTTCTCACTCACAAGTGGACCCTGAACTTTAGTCATAATACTATTAGAAAGGGACTGGCAGTAGTGGGACACTGACAGGGAAAGAAAGGGGACACATAACATTAATAAGAGTACCTTATCTCAAACCAGGTGAAGTGAGTACCAAAGGGAGGCCCAGAATTTACCTGTACGATGACCACATACCTACTTATACTGGACCACATACCTGCATTATACTGTACCCCACATCTTTAAAATAAAATATTTTTTAAATTTTTTTGAAAAGAAAAATTCAAATAAATATTATAATTAGTATTTCACTTGCAAAAAAAAAGTCTTTGTGACTTGGGCTAGGCAAAGACTTCTTAACTATGTCACTAAAATCTTGATTCATGAAAGAAAAAAATTGATAAATTAGACTTCATGAAAAGTTAAAACTTCTCTTTGAAGACATTATTATTTTTATTTTAAAGATATGGGGTACAATACAGGGTTAGGTATGCAAACCTATGCAGGTACTCTTGTTGATGAGGTGGTGATGATTTTATGTGTATATCATAAATCAAAACTTGTTTATCTTAGATATGTATGTTGTATGTCATTTAAATAAAGTTAAATAAAGTTATTATTTTAAAAAGCATACATCATTAATATGACAATTTGTAAAACCTAGCAAAAAGTACAGAAAAGAGTACAGGTCATTTCCCACTATATTACATATAAAAATATTTTATAATGAGAAAAATATGACAATAAAATGACACCAACAGAGTTGCAAAGAATATCTTATACAAAATATCCTCACTATAGCACTGTCCTGTTATATGAATTGTTCTATTTGAAGTTTACGGTCAAATACATAATGTTGGCAAAATACTTTCTTATTTCTGATTTTTTAATTAAAAATCTCCAAAAAGTTATAAAACTAAAATTACATTGAATATAAATATATTTGAGTTCATAAAAAGCAGCAAATATAAAATGATACATGAAGTTCCCCTAATATACTTATCTGTGAACTTTTTCAGATTTTTTTTTTTTTTTTTTGAGTTGGAGTCTCACTCTGTCGCCCAGACTGGAGTGCAGTGCCCGCTCCCGGCCACTGCAGCCTCGACCTGCTGGGCTCCAGCGATCCTTCCGCCTCAGCCTTCCAAGTAACCGGAATTACAGGCATGCGCTACCACGCCTGGCTGATTTTTTTGATTTATTGTAGAGATGAGGTCTCGCTGCCCAGGCGGGTCTCGAACCTGCGGGCTCAGGCAATCCACTCACCTCAGCCTCCCAAAGGCGCAGGAATACAGGCAGAGCCACCAAGCCTGGCTCTTTTTCAGATATTTAAGAAAACATTATCACTTAAAATTTTTATAAAGTATAAAAATATAAAAAGCATAAACATAATAATATATAATTCTATATCTCAAAAGCAACTACAATTTAAAAAACTAGAAAAAGGATACTAAAATTATAATTAATATACAGTTTTGTATTCTGATTCTTTTGTCTTAACAGTGAATCAAAATATTTTCTCAATCACCATAGAAATAAATTTGCTATTTGACTGATTTGGGATGGCATTAGTAAACACTAAGTGTGTGGCTATTTTTCTTTAACTCCTTTTTTTTAAATAAAGATGTGGGGTACAATTCAGAGTTAGGTATACAAACATTGATTATGCAGGTACCCTTGTTGATGAGGTATGCCCCTCCCCTAGCAGTTTCCCTCAACTGCCAATCCCACCCCCTCTCCCCTGACAGTTTCCCATTACTGCCAAACGCTTTCTTATAATATTATAATTGTTCAAGGTCCATTTATGAGTGTGTTCTTTGACTCTCTTAAAGCTCTCACTTCTCTTAATAAATAATATGAATTGGAAAGACACAGACAGGATCTAAATTCCACATTCTGCACATCTCTCCTATTCAGTAGGACTAGAGAAAGTTTCCAGTATGTTTCCTGCAATTTGAAGTCCTTTTGGGTTTAGTGTAAATAGTTGTAGGTCAGCATCTCAATAACTTTTCTATAAAACACAAAATAGAATATGTCCAAATGCTGTATTTTTCAGGACTATTAGGCTCCAGTGTTTTTAAGCTCAAACTTGAACTAGCCCTGTAGGGTGAATTGCAAGAAACACACTCATAAAGTCTTTGTGAATTCAGCAGCATTCACATGGACGGTCTGCATGCTTCATGAATGTTCCCAAAAGATGGCTTTTCTTTGAATTCCTCAATAATATATATATTATTTATCATTTATGTTATGTCATGAATTATTATATTCATTATATATTATAATTATATCATTATTATCACTTATAAAGTTTATTTATATACAATTCTACTCATACATCATATACATTTAAAAGATCTTCTAAAAATACAAGAATGAAATAAGTCTTAATTTATGTATTGATACAACAAGTAGCCTTGTTATTATTACTAAAAACTGCATCACTGATTCGAAGGTCTGGCTCTTAGATCAGCTTATTTCAAGACTAGGCTTTAACAGCCAACATACCTAAACAAACTATCTCTCAAATCACCGAGAAATTTAAATGAGGTAGGGGAAGAAGTCACCATCATTCAACAAAATAAGTCTTGACACTCATTTAGCAACTGCATAGGGTTTACTTCATATTTTGAATGTACAATTTTTAAATATCTAGTTATAGGTAATGGTTTAATGCAAGTTTCACTCAGTGTCTCAAGGCAAAATAAGCAGAATGTGGTATATTAATAACTGAGTCTTGAATCCACACAACACATAGTTTCCTAGTAATTTCCTTTTTTTTTTTCCCCAGCCTACTTATTGTTTGATTTGATTAGCTTGTTTTTAACCTTGCTGTGGGTATCAACAGGATTGTACTGAGAGTGGAAGTGTAGCTCTGTCATTTTCTGGTGTTCTTTTTTCCTTGCTTTACTGATACGAATTGAAATTAATTATTTTTAGCAGTAATCATTTTTAATAGCTTTATTGAGATTTAACTGTCATACAATAAGCTTCATATATTTAAAGTGTACAATTTGATTGGTTTTGACATATGTGTACACCTGGGAAACCATCACAACAATCAGCATGCTGTCATGATTATACAACTCTCTATTAAGACTTACAATCAAGTCATACAAGTCCTCCAACTTTATCCTTTTTCGAAGACGGTTAGGTCTAGGTCCTTTGGATTTATATATGAAGTTTAGAATCAACTTGTCTATTTACACACATACACACACACAAGCCTGCAGGAATTCTGACCGAAAATGCATTGAACCTGCAAATAAGGGTAAATTTTTTATCTTAGCATTTTTGAGTCTTCTTTACCAAATTTCTTTTGATTATCCTACTAAGTGTTAGAGTAGTATTAATATACATGACACAAACTGTGGATTTATCCATACTCACAGTTCTATCAGTTTCTTGTGCTGTGAATTTGAAGTTCTGTTATTAGGTGCATAAAGATTTAGAACTGTTTTCTTCTTGATAAAATAATCCCTTTATCACTATGAAATTACTTTTTTCCTTAGTAACATTCTTCTCTGAAGTCTACTTTGTCTGATTTTTATATAATCACTCCAGATTTCTTGGTTCCTTTTGCAGCCTGGAAACTGTAGAGCTCATCTCATTTGTTTTTCACGTCTCAATAATTACTCCATTGCCTGATGTCTGATATCTTGAAAGCCATTTTTCATATATTGTATCGGGGTTTTTTGTTGTTGTTTATTTTTTTTGGTTATTGAAGCTGAGAGGATAAATCTGGTCCCTGCCACTCCATCTTGACCAGAAGCAGAGGTCTTCTCCTTTTCCCTTAAATGGTTTTGATGGTTAATTTTAGATGTCAGCTTGACTGGATTAAAGAATACCCATAGCACAATTCCCAACTGGCTGAAGGCATAGATTAAAATATAAATGCTAATACAAAGGTAAGATGGATTTTTTTGTGTGATGGTCAACAAGTACACAGAAAGCATTATGAGCTGAACTCAATGCTAGGAAGCAATGCCGTGTTTTTCGGCTCATTAACATGTAACCAAGGAAACTGACTAGCTATATGAGAAAATCAATAGGTGAAGAGTAAGGGAAACCCCTCCAAGGAAAGGGACAGTTCCTATAAAAGGCTTATAAAAGGAAGAAATGTGGAGCATCAGAACCTAGAGCAGAATGTGAGGCAGGATAGGATCAGGCAAGTGGCAGGGAGTCTGATCAAGCAAAATTTGAAAACCTTGGTAAGTATTCTAGACTTTATTCAACAGCAAAGAGAAACCACTACATGATTTTAAGCATGGAACATTAACATAATCAGATTTGTGTTTTAAAAAGACTGTGTTGGGTTGTTGTTGTTCCTTCCAGAAAATCAAAAGGAAAGAGAAGAAATGAGATGAAAAATCTAGTTATCCTTGATCTCCATTAGTATGTCAGAAGGAACTTCAAACAAATATAGGAAAGAAGAAAGAATGCACAATTATCAGTCTGTGGAATACATGAAATTAGAATGCCCTTGCCGTGGAGGTGTGAGGAAGAGAACCAACATTAGGCAGTATGGCATGTAGTTAAAAGTGCCCTGGAAGCCGGGCTCGGTGGCTCAGCCTGTAATCCCGCACCTTTGGGAGGCTGAGGTGAGTGGATTGCCTGAGCCTGCGGGTTCGAGACCCGCCTGGGCAGCGAGATCTCATCTCTACAATAAATCAAAAGATCAGCCGGGCGTGGTAGTGCGCGCCTGTAGTTCCAGGTCCTTGGAAGGCTGAGGCAGAAGGATCGCCGGAGCCCAGCAGGTCGAGGCTGCGGTGGCCGGGAGCTATTCACAATAGCAAAATCATGGAACCAACCTAAATGCCCACCGACAATTGACTGAATAAAGAAAATAGAAGTCATGTCCTTTTGCAGCAACATTAACTGACTCAGAAACAGAAAACCAAACACTGCAGGTTCTCACTTATCTGTGGGAGCTAAATTGTCACAAAGATGAAAATAGTTGACACTAGGAAAAACAATAGGGGGCACATGAGAAGTGGAAGTTAGGGGTTCAGAAATTATCCATTAGGTACAATGTTCACTATCTGGGGGATGAGCCACCTGAGACCCAATCCCCACAGCTACACAATATGTCCATGTAACAGGCATGCATATGTACGTGCTCCCTGCACCTAAAATAAAAATGGAGGGGAAAGAAATGCTCAGGAATAAACAACTGAACTTATAAAATTTTGATATAAGTGAGCAGACATAGAAGTAAAAGCCTGGATAAGGAGGAATGATCACACTGCAGTATTTCATTTTTTGTGATATTTAACTCTTGAGTTCTTCATAAAATAATGTACTGCTGCCGGGCTCGGTGGTTCAGCCTGTAATCCCGCGCCTTTGGGAGGCTGAGGGGAGTGGATTGCCTGAGCCCGCGGGTTCGAGACCCGCCTGGGCAGCGAGACCTCATCTCTACAATAAATCAAAAAATCGGCCGGGCGTGGTAGCGCGTGCCTGTAATTCCGGCTACTCGGAAGGCTGAGGCGGAAGGATCGCCGGAGCCCAGCAGGTCGAGGCTGCGGTGGCCGGAGCGGCCACTGCACTCCAGTCTGGGCGACAGAGTGAGACTCCAACTCAAAAAAAAAAAAGTGCCCTGGAATGTCAAGGACAGAGACTTGGGTTCCATTCTTGGCTCTGCCACTTATTACTTATGAAATTGTGGACAAGTAAATTTTTCTTACCTACAGATTAAGCAACTGAAGTTGAAAATGGTTAATCATATCTATCTTACACAGTTGAAGTGTAATATGTAAACCTCTCGGTATGATTCTAGCCCTATAGTAAGTGCACTCACAATATAGTTAGCTCTCAAGGATAGTTGTATTGTATAATTAAATCAACTCAGGAAGTCTAAGTAATATATGTTCAAGATCACACAGCTGGTAGACATAAAAATTTGTTTTAAATAGCTTTTTAGTTCACACAGGTCATTGATCCTAAGAGTTATACCAATTGATAATGCTACAAAAAAATCAACTTGATACTCTACTACAACTTTAAAAATTGTCTTAGAAAACATTATTTTTATTAAGCTACATTTTAAATGTGCTCTACTTCTGGATTTCCTGGAAAAATGATTTATTTCACACACAAATGTTAAAATCTGTGATACTATATGACTATAAAAGTCTAGATCCAAAGGTTATGCTGAGATACAGAATGTAAACTACAATATTACAAGGTCAAGATAATCTTTCGTCATGTGTTTTTATTATCTATTATTTTGCTTTTATGCTTTGACATGAGTTGATAAAGGTTATATACCTTGTTACTCAAAATTAACTTTATTTCCAACTTTAAATAGGGAACATGAAGATTATACCTATATACAATCCTTAAAGACCATAAGCACATTCAGTTGGCTTACCAAACCTAGGTACATTGTAGTTTATCCTACAAATATGCTAACCATCATTGAATTGACCTTCAATGGAAGATTTTGGGAGTAACAGTTTCAGGTAGCAATTCTCCTCATGTTTTGGATCCACTTCATCTCTATATAGTATGCAAATTTCCTTGGAGATATTCCAGAAACTACATATTATGAAAAATGTTTAGAATTAAGATTACTGTCTTCTATGATTAAAATTTCAGCAGATATGCCTTTTAGGGAGGAAGGTACTTATGACTGGACATTTTTCAAATTTCTTAATTATTTATATTTTCTATGCTTGAACCAATATAATGGCAAGGCTGAATGAGAGCTAAAAAGATCCCTTTTGCTTGAATGTAAGGATCAAATTGCATAAAGATGAACAGGGCCACATAGTGGACTGTGTTTGCACTTCCATTCATTTTGCTGCCTTTTTAGACAAATCACATAAAGCCAAAAATTCACCTTTTTATAATCAACAACAGCTCGGCCTCTTAATATCACCACAGTTTTCCCTGTAAATGTTGCCTGGGTACTTGAAAATCATCTTAGAATGTATTTTTCAAGTGGCAGGCATAATTGGCATAACATGAATTAGTTTGAGATTCAGACTGATAGTGTTTATTTTGATCTTTTTCAGACACTCACCACATTCTTATGTGTTACATGGCATAATGAAAATAGTGTTGATTAGGGATACCAGAGATCAGACTTTCAATTCTTACTCTGATCCTTGAATTTTTCTTTTAGTTTGAAAAAGTAATTTCAGCTCTTCAAGTCAGTGTTAGGTAAAGTGAGGTTATTATTTAGACATGGTGCTCTCTAAGAAAGTTTACAGTTGATGTTTTATGAATCTCTGACCAAGGCCATGTTGATAATAAGATATGTCTCTGCAATTTGGGTAATATAGGCTTATATAAAGGTGTGTCTAATGTGTTTTGGGAGCAAAGTAAAAGCAGGTGTTCACTAGTATATTAAAATAAAAAGTCACAAGGTGGAATTTGAAGTGGATAGGTAATTATTTTTCCTCCTAATTTTTTTATCCTTCCGAGTTAGGTTTCTCAATTGTTCTATGAAAACCGTTCTCTTATTTTACTTTATTTTTATTTTCCCTCTATTTTCAGTGCTCATTGTCTTTCCCCTTTTTCTTCATATTTTTGGCTATACCTGTATCTGTAACTCTGTAAAATATATAGTATTATTTTATATGTGTGCTTATGTTTCAGTCTATATAAATGATGCTGTCTTGTAGTTATACTGTTCTTTAATTTATAATTCAACACTATTTATTTAAAATATATCCAAACTTTACTATATGTCTCTACCTTATTGATCATGACATTTTGCTTATTTTTCCAGAAATGAACAAATTGTTCACTACCACAAGCATACTGTAACCTAATTGAAATCTAAAGTTCAGCACTGAAAGCATGTCAGCAGGGAAAGAAAGGGAGGTCTGATGATCTTGGACTTCTCACCTTAATAGACCGGTGTGATATTCTTTAACCAGGCAGATAATCAGAAGTGGGGGTTGCTAATCCATAGATTAGGTCCTTCTTAATTTCACTACAAACTACCAATTGCTCTCCAAAATTGTTATGTCTTTTATGTTGGGAAATGCTCCGGGATAACTTTCCTCCTGTGGTTGCTAGTGGCAGCTTTCATCTCCTGACTCCCAACTCAATCTGTGGCCTCTAATGCTACCACTCAAGGGGAGAAAGGGATACCAGGTCTTTACTACCTGAGCTCAGACATGACACAGGGTCAGTTAGAGACCAACAACCAGAACAAGTTACTTAACTGCAAGGAAGTCTAGAAAATACAGGCGACTCCATGAATATTGTGTGAGCACTGTCTGCCACAGTGATTCAACTTCCCAACAAGTCTGAATGCTTTGACTTGTTATAATACTTTTTATGCCTTTATAATAATGAAAAAAGTGTAAGCAATGATCAAAGAATCAATTTTGGGTGTCACTGTCATATTTAATCATGTCACTCTTCTGCTCACAAGCCTCCCCACTGCCAAATAGGCTAAACTTCTTGGCCTAGTTTTCTCCCCAGTAATAACAGATCAAATTTAGGATGACTTTTCAATCCCATAAATTTTTGATCAGTTTTTATTCAATCTTTGTATAAATTGGAAGATAGTGATGGTCTCTTAAGAATTGGTATGGGATTGAATGAAATTTAATAAGGTACCTGACAGTTATGTGATAGTGATTTGTAGAACTTTCATTTTATAACCTTAAGCAATATTGACCTCAGAAAAGAATAAAATGAGGAACAAAAGGAATGAATATGCTATTCATCTTTGTTCTAGTCTTCCTACTTGATAACCACCCCCAATAAAACTCTTAATTAATTTCTGAGTCAGACTTCAACAAATTTTCTTTCAAAAAAGTTGAATCATTGTCAAGACATTTCGTGTACAATATGCAAGAAAAGACAACAGGCAAATGGATTTCACAATGAGCACATTGATGGATAATATGAAGATATAGAAATAAACAACCAAAAAAACATGTTACTGAGTGATTCTCTTGAGGTTAGCCTAGGGGATTTGGGAGGTCCCTTTAACATACCCAAGTTCATTTTTGAACCCCAAGAGATGACCCTGATTCTCTCAAGCAGAAAAAAAGCACATTTTGAAGCTATGCTCTCCAATTATTTCAGTCAAGTACACAATACAAACAGCTCTTTGGGTGAGCTGAAGTATCTGAAAGTTTGTGGACCTACTTTTAAAAAAATTACCTCTGCTAGATTTTATATAATGTCATTTCCATTATTTTTGCACAATAGCATTGGAGAAGTGACATTTCCTTGATTAGTTTGACACATGGTAGAGTTTAACTTTACTTATCTTCAACTAAAACAAATTGCCTCTATGCTCTTGTTTATACAAAGTTCTGTGTTTTTTCTTCTTTCATTTGTATAATCTGTGACTTGGTTTATCTTAAGTTGTGGTAATTGGTACACTGAGGCAGGCTTTAACTGCATCAGACTTACAGCTAAGGAAGCAAAATGGTTTGTGGGGGAGAGAGGGGATAAATTCAGTCCAAACATGAAACTTGTTCAAGAAAAGCCAAGGTTAATTTTAAAAACATAAAAACAAAAGGATACCTCTGATAGAACAATGAACTATCAAAGAGTTTCCAACTTTAAGAAAAAAGAAAGAAAGAAAATTGAAGTGGAAATATTTCCAATACAAATTAGTTTTAATCAACTTTATATTGAAGATACATACTTACTCTCAAATCTATAAGCTAAGTTCAGGAGACTCTAATAATTTGATTTTACCTTAATGGCAAAAGTTCATATGTAAAGTTATAAGCCCTTTTTATATAATGTTGATACATTAAATGATGTTCAGAAATGACTGTTAGCCTGGAGAACATGTAAACACATACACTATTGTGAATTTTATTCCCTTAATTATGCTATGTTTAACTGAACCATACTGAAGTAGATTAAAGAATCAAAAAAAAAAAAGTTTTAAAGTCACCTCAGAGGCTCCTCTAATACATAAAACCTTTTTCCCTTCTCCAATGCATTGTATTTTGATTCTATTGATTTAAATTTTATTCAACTTTGTCCTTTTTATATAATATCTAGATGAATTATTTCACATAAAAGCTCAGCGGCCAAGGTGAGGGGACTTCCTTAGCCCACAGGTTCACGAACAGCCTGGGCAACTTGGCGAGAACTCATCTCTCCAATAAAATCCAAAAAATTAGCTGTGCGGTAGCGTGCGCCTATAGTTCCAGCTACTTGCAAGGCTGAAGTAGCAGGATTGCCAGAGCCCAGCAGGTCGTGCCACTGCACTCCAGCCTGGGCGTTGGAGTGAGAGTCCAACTAAAAACAAACAAACGAAAAAAAAAAAAAACCTCAATACTGAACAGATAAATTTTTTTTAATGAGGAATTTACTAAGTACCCACTATGAGCTGGTCGCTCTTTTAAGCCTTTTACATATATTAACTTTTATATTCCTCACAATCAAAATTTACACCTATTTAACAGTCTTGTATTTACATTTTTTTAAGAATAAAGTTAATAAATGTTTCTTGGAAAGATATCCAGAAGAACCTACAGATCATCTATAATCTACAGTCTAGCTATAATCACTATTAAACTTCTATGCATTTTCCACATGTATGTCTTAGTTTTTAATGTAATTGAAATCACACAGGTTATGCAGTTTTTGTCCTTCAATTTTTGCTGAAATTATATCATCAACATTTTCCTATGTCATTTTAAATTCTCCATCCATGATTTTGAAGGATCCATTATGTTTCATTATTTGGTTGTACCATAATTAGTCTAACCTCTCTGGTAATTTGGGGGGCATTTACTTTGCGAAATTCTTACTTTGCATGAACTCAAAATGCATCTACAATGGTAACACTATGAACTGCTATTGCCACAGTCTCCCTTTCAAGGTTATTGTTGTAACCCAACTGAAATCTAAAGGTTGGCACAAAAAGTGTGTTAGCAGGGGATAAAAGGGTAGAATAGCTTAGAGAGGTATTTAGAAGAAAGAGTGTCAGCTGGATATACCGCACTCTGCTCTGTTATTTACTCTATTATTCTAGTCAAAATTTTGAAGTGCTAGGTTCAAAGCACTTAGGCAGTTATGACCTGGACTCCAAGTTTTCCTGAAGTCTAGTTAAATTTGTACATGTCTCACTAAATTTCTAATATAAATTCTTTGTTGGGGGGGGTAATTTTTTTTTTGTTAGATTGTTTTGCAGCTTATAACCAAAAGAGGCCCAATTCATTACCAAATGAATGAATATATTTAATGTCTCTAACAAACATGATAACAAGTTGTATTGGTCAGGGTTCCCAAAGAAATAGAAAAGAATTATATATATGCATATATCTTACAGACATAATAAGATATGTAGCATATATCTTACTATACATAAAATATATAATATATAAATAATACGTGGAGGCGGAAAAGTCCCAAATCTGCCATCTGCAAACTGGAGCACCAGGAAAGTCCAGTGGTACAAGTCAATCTGAGTCTGAAGACCTGAGAACCAGGGGAGTCATCGGTGTAAATTCCAACCCAAAGGCAAAGAAAATGAGATGAGATGTCCCAGCTCAAGCAGTGAGGCAGAAAAAAGGGGGAGTAAATTTCTGCTTCCTCTACCTTTTTTTTCTATTCAGGCTTTCCACAGGTTGGATGATGACTACTTACATTGGAGAAGGCAATCTATTTACTGTGTCCATTGGTTCAAATGCTAATCACATCCAGAAACATCCTCACAGACACCCACGGAAATAATGTTTAACCAGATATCTGGACACTCCCTGATCCATTTAAGTTGAAACAAAAAAATTTAACTATCACAATTCCACCCCCTTGTCCACCTGGCACTCATACACATCTCTTTAAACCATACTTAATCTCCAAATAAAGATAACAAGTTCATCATTCCACCTAACTTGATACAGCTATCCTGCTTACAACCCAAAATGCACTAGCCTCTTCTCCAAATGAGGAGGCAAAGTTCTTGAGTAATGTTTACTCTTCTTTATATCCTGTAACTTAAATACTAAGATGTACAGTCAATATATCTTATTGTTAAAAAACAATAAGAGAGAGAGAAGAAAAAGTAAAACAAATACACACACAAGACTATGTTTATACCATAACAAGGAAGAATATTCTTGACAATTATAGTCTTCCTTTCTGTAACTAGTCATACCTGGTATTCAAACTGCCTACTTCCACTACTCATTGTGTACTCCCCTTGCCCTCAACAAGCACTTCAGCTGGTCATAGTTCTTTATCTGGTGGTATAACCCAAACTTTCATTCCTGAAGCATGCAGGCCGTTTGTAGTCCTGCCTGGATTGTGTTGTTTTCATTTTCCAGTTACCTCAATCACACAGTATGGTAATACTAAGAGATGCTCTAGTGGGCCTCCTGTATTCCAAACACACTCTTTACTCTTTTAACCTTTATTGTCGAGTAGTAGTTCAATTTCTTACTTGGAATCAGGGTCAATAAGTCAGCCAACCCTTCAACTCCTTCTTTGTCTGTTGACTCAGAAGCATGAGGAGCCCAAAATGACCAGTTTGCAATCTTAATTTCCAGCTAAAGGAATTGTTGTTATATTTACTGATGAAAGAATTCCTCCTTCTGGAAATAAGTCTAGGCTAGCAGAGCATAAAGTCACAGACACAGGAAGCAAAACTTTTCCTACTGGATCACCTACTGGATAATTGGAAGTGGTATCACATTCATTTTCACCCTTGACTCCTGGACACATGATCCCTGGCTATCAGATTAACAGCACCATATACTAGACACTGATTCAGAGCATACACAGCTATCTGGAGAACCTGACCACAGCCCTCGAAGGTACTGACATCTAGTTGGCCCTGTAACTGTGTCTTCAAAAGGCCATTTTACCATTCTAAAAGCCAGCTGTTTCAATTTGGTGGAAACTATGATAAGATCAGTGAATTCCACAGCCATGGGCCCCTACTGCACCTCTTTTGCTATAAAGTAAGTTTCTTGATTAGAAGCAATGCAGAATGGAATACGATGATGGTGAATGAGATATTCTGTAAGTCTACAGATGGCAGTTTTGGCAGAAGCATTTCATGCAGGGAAGACAAATCCATATCCAAAGTATTTATACCAGTAAGGGCAAAATACTATCCTTTTGATAACAAAAGAGGTCCAGTGTAGTCAATCTGCCTCCAGGTAGCTAGCTGATCACCCCCAGGGAATGGTGCAATATCAGAATCTCAGTACTGGTCTCATCTCTGCTATTGGCAAATTGGGCACTCACCAGTGGCCTTAGTCAGGTCATCCTCAGTGAGTGGACATCCATTTTGCTGAGCCCATGCATAACCTCCATCCCTGCCACCATGATCACTTCGTTTATGAGTCCATTGGATGATTACAAGGGTATATGGAAAAGAGGTTGACTGGTATCTACAGAATAGATCATCCTACTTATTTTATTATTAAAATCCTCTTCTGCTATAGTCTTCCTTTGCTGAGCATTTACATGGGACGCAAATATCTTCACATTGTTTTCCCCTTTAGAGAGATCTATTCACATACCACCTCCTCAAATTTCTTAGTCCCAATTTTCTTTTTTTTTTTTTCATATTGTAAAGATATGGGGTACAAGTCAGGATTAGGTACATAAATAGTTTATGTGCAGATGAAGTTTGGGCCCCCAACTAATCCTCACTTTCCCTGGTTTGGGTGAAGTACCCTTAGTTACATGCCCCTCCTTCCCCTGGCAGTATTCCACTACTACCAAACCCTCTCATATAGTATTGTGATAAGTGTTCAGGACCCACTTACAAGTGAGAACGTGGTATTCACTTCTTTGTTTCTGTGATAGATCACTGAGTATGATGGATTCCAAATCCATCCAAGTTGCTGTGAAGCTCATAGTTTTGTTTTTCTTTATGGCTGTGTAGTACTCCATCATGTGTAAGTACCACATTTTCTTTATCCAGTCCACTTTCAATGGGTAGCAGAGTTGGTTCCATGTTTTTGCTGTTGCGAATAGTGCTACAATAAACGTGCATGGCCAAGTATCTTTTTTCGTAGGATGATTTGAGTTCCTCCAGGCATATTCCCAGAAGGGGTATTGCTGGTTCATATGGAAGGACAATTTCTAGTTCAACCTCTATGGAAAATGTCCCAATTTTTCTAATTTTTCTAAAAATTAAAATTTCCAATTTTTCTAATTTTTCTAACCACTGACACAGCCTAGGACTCAGTATATATTGCACATGGCCATTTCTTCTTCCAAGTGGTGAACAATCATGTGTACTTCTCAAAGTTCTGCTCACTGGGAGAACTTCCCTTCACCACTCCCCTTCAGAGATGTCCCAGAGAAGGGCTGTAGTGTTGTGGCTGTCCACTTTTGGGTGGTGTCTGTATATCATGCACAGCCATGTGTAAACCATGCCCCAGTCTTCTCTTCCTTTGTCAATCGATTGTATGAAACTTTCTATAAGGCAATAGATATAGACTAGGAAAGAGAAATTAACTATTATACAGATTCACTCTATTTGTACCAGACCACATTAAAATTAAAAGTAGTTTACTTAAAATGGGTATTTTAAAAGTAGATTCCCTCCACTTGCACAAACAAGAGACAAGAACATAGAGGTCTCCAAACCAGTTCTTATGAAGAATGGTAAAAATAAATGGAAATATTTAGCTTAGCATAGAGAAAGTTACCCATAAATGTTGGAAAACCATCTTGTATAAGAAGAAATCAACTTGTTCTATGTGATTACATCACTTAGAATTTAGAACAATGAAATATAATTTTGTTTAATGTAAGAAAAAGCATTCCAAAAAAGTATAATACAGAATGGACTGAGCTGCCCCAGAAAGTGATAGTCAACTAGAATACTTAGGTATATAAATAATAATCATTAAATAGATTCAGTAAGAAGACAAGATATTTGTAGCAAGTTCTATTATGTGACATTCCAATTAACTTTCCATTTTAGTGGGGTTTTTTTTTAATATAGGCTATCACAACAGAAATATATCTTTTCAAAGCTTAAATTTTTTTATTTGTTTGTTTTGTTCAGTATGAATGTTGCCTGGCTTTTTCTTGAGGGACCAAGATAAAAGCATGGTAGGAATGTTATCCAATAATGTGCCACTAAGTTTGTTTTTCCAAGACAGTATGAGAAAATGTCATTGAGAGTGAACACAGATTATAGTTTAGAGGGAAGAAAGTCAATATCCAGGGAGACAGTGTCAAGTCTGAGGGTGAGAAGAGACAAGAAATGTGAGAACTAATAACAAGATCAGGAGACTTTAAGGAAAAGTCAAAAAGCATTGAAGGAATAGAACA
The DNA here is from genome assembly GCF_000164805.1 of Carlito syrichta. Lineage (NCBI taxonomy): Eukaryota > Metazoa > Chordata > Mammalia > Primates > Tarsiidae > Carlito > Carlito syrichta. Next base: position 241,892 of record NW_007260131.1, on the reverse strand, counting down.
AAGCAAGTGGGTCAGAAATAGCTCAGTGAGCAATGAGCAAGTGTTACCTTCTGCAGAGCTTTATGCCAAGCAGCGGAGAGCTGAAAAATAAAAGGAAACATGTTCATGGAAACCAACATATAATAGTATTTTTATCTTAAGCATGTACATTAAATTGCAAATATAGCTTTTAAAAATTTTTGATAAATAAAGGAATACAGAATGGGTGACAGAAGTTTGAAATGCTGAGAAAAAATTGGGTTTTTTTTCCAAGATTGCAGGTTAGAGGTTTACAAACTTGCCTCACCTGTTGGAATATTGTGAAATAGTGAGGAAATACCAACATATTGAACCTCAATTCAAGAAGGAAATTGGATATTCATCAGAACAGCAAAGGATAACCCAGATCTCAGGGAGGAGAAGAAGGGGAAACAGTTCCCACAATGCTACTCTGCAGAGGATAGTGAGTGCAACCCTGGAACATGGAACCGGACTTAAAATTCCCCTCTGAGACATACCTTCCACTCAGGGATCCACATAACCCAGGTTACAAGACAATGACCCATTTCTCTCAGGCTCTGGAGCTGTCTAGGGGGAGGGGAAGGCCAAGAAAAGTGAGAAGGAAAGTAAAGACATAGGTGTTCTCCCAAATCTGGACCAGTGAGGAAGACCCCACTTTTAACCCTGATCCATTGTTTCAGCAGCAGCAACTTTTGAAGGCATTTCAGTTTCTGCCCAGAGTCATGGTTGCTTGCTCTGGAGTCAGGTAGGGGCCTCCCACATCAGGAGCAGGGTGGAAAGCATGGAGATCATCCCGGAGTTTGGAGCCAGACCTGGGCTCATCCCAGTCGTGAAAATAGTGGGGGACCCTCCCCCCACAAAGCCATGTTTCCCTCCCAGAAATAGAGATAAACTGTCAGAGTCAGATCTGTGACCTGGAATCAGTCTCTGTGTGCCACTGCCTGAGTGCCCCACCATGCCCTGCCCCTCTTGATGGTTGCAGCAAGGGTCCCCAGCAATACCAAGAAACACTCAGAATAGCAGCCTAAATGACAGGAGCCTAGGAGAGGGCGCCCTACTCCCACACTCCAGAGAACCTATCTTCTGAGCAGAAGGGGAACTGCTGTAGCCCCAGTTTTTCATAAACAGAGGAACCTGTGGCTTTTGCAATCTGAAACTCATCAGCAAGCATCACTGTTAATAACCCCAACCTCCCTCCTGGACCAGTTGGGGTAACATGCCCCAACAATACTGAGGAAAAGAAGGAGTCCCCTACTCCTTCACAACTGGGAAAGCAGTCTAAGTGTCAGGAAACCAGCAGGAGAGTCCTCACTCTTCTGCACTTGAATCAGCAGCCTGCATGGCAGGAAAATATTTGGTCCTGTGGTTTCATCTGGAAAGCAAGGCCTGAAGCCAAGGTCACCTCCATAATGCAGAATTGAGCTGCAGGTGTCTGTATGGGGCTCTACAACCTGCCTCTCAAGTTTGTTGGGGAACCCCCTTCCAGTACCAAGGATTAGGCAGTCCCCATTTCTCCACACCCAGATTATACCTTAAGCTGCTCCACCCTTCTTGGGCAGTGACCCTTGTACAGTGAGGTCCCCTGTGCTGCATGCCCTAACACACTAAGTCACCTGGAGTAGGAACCTGAGCCAACCTGAGCCCCCAGAGATAGAGTCCTCAGTGCTGTGGGCTCTCTTTATTCAGTGCTCAGACAGATCCCCAGGTACCTGGAGCTCCCACTCTTCTAGAAGAGAAGTTCAGGCCACCCTCCCCTCTCTGAGCAAAGAACTTTGAGGCAGCAAAGGTCCTTTCACACCTCATCAAGGCACACCTCTGGGCACTCAGAGGCTACACACCAGACTTTGCCTCTGACTCGTGCCTGTACCTGACATCAGTGGACCCATAGGTGTCCAGTTAGATCCTGCCTATTTTGGTTCTCCCTTCCCAGAGGTTGAACTGGGAACCCAGACCACAATGTATTCCATAGACCTGCTCACTGCTGAAACAACAGAGTACCTCTTCCAGTAAGCAAGGATCAAGTAAATACTCATCCACATTGACAGTAGCCAGCTCTTACCCATAGGTGCCACCTTCAGGTCTGGAGGTTGAACAATGTATCGCAACAGGTAATTAGCTGACACCAGCATGCACCACCAAGGAGCAGTTTAAGCCTTCCAAGACCCTTACCACCCCAACCCCAGAGGAAGCAGTGAGCCATCCCACAGTCCCAATACATCACTCTTACAACGAACACCTGGGAAACCCTAAATATACAGGCTATCTATGTCAAAGGGACTCATACAAGAATAGAAACCTGAGTCACTCCTTCCCCCCAGAATAGCCATTCATAGTTCATCCAGATGAGAAATACCCAAAGAAACAACTCTGAAAGTATGAGAAAACAGAGTGTCATCCCTCCAAAGGGACATACAAATTCTTCAACAACAGAATCTAACCAAAAGAAATCCCTAAAATGTCAGATAACAAAATCAGAATACTGATTGTAAGGAAGCTCAACAAGATACAAGATAAAGCTACTAATCAACACAAAGAAATTAGTGAAACAATTCAGGAGGTAAAAGGATAGTGATAACATTTATTTAAAAAGAACTAAAAAATGCAATGATCAAGGTACAACACACAGTATAAAGCTATAGCAGTAGGCTATAACAAGTGGAAGAAAGAATCTCAGAGATAAAAGACATGTTCTTTGAACTAACCCAGTCAGATAGAAATAAAGAATTAAGAAGAATAAGCAAAGCCTGCCAGAAATATGAAACTATGTAAAGTGACCAAACCTATGAATCACAGGCATTCCAGAGGGAAAAAAAGGCAAAGTAAAGCGTATGAATATATTTGAAAAAATTCTAGAGCCCCAAAGAATTTCTACAAGATACATTGCAAGAAGAAACTTATATCATTGTCAGATTCTCTACAGTCAATGTGAAAACTCTATTAAATGGGAGAAAATATTTGCAAATTACTCCTCAGACAGAGGGCTAATATCCAGAATCTATAAGGAACTCAAACAACTAAACATGAAAAAAACAAATAAGCCCATCAAAAAGTGAGCAAAGGATATGAATAGACATTTCTCAAAAGAAGACACACAAATGACCAACAATCATATGAAAAAATGCACATCACTAAGTATCAGAGAAATGCAAGTTAAAACCAAAATGAAATATCACTTCACACCAGTTAGAATGGCTATTATTAGAAAGTTAAAGACAGTCAAAGCCAACAGATGTTGGTGCAGTTGCTGAGAAAAGTGAATGAATGCTTTCACTGTTGGTAAGATTGTAAACTAGTTCAGCCTCTATGGGAAACAGTATGGAGATTTCTTTAAAAACTAAAAAATGAGTTTTCATTTTACCCAGCAATCCCACTACTAGGGATCTACCCAAAAGGAAAAGAAATCAATATGTGAAAAAGACACCTGTACTCATATGTTCACTGCAGCACTATTCACAATAGCAAAATCATGGAACCAACCTAAATGCCCACCGACAATTGACTGAATAAAGAAAATAGAAGTCGTGTCCTTCTGCAGCAACATTAACTGACACTGCAGGTTCTCACTTATCTGTGGGAGCTAAATTGTCACAAAGATGAAAATAGTTGACACTAGGAAAAACAATAGGGGACACATGAGAAGTGGAAGTTAGGGGTTCAGAAATTACCCATTAGGTACAATGTTCACTATCTGGGGGATGAGCCACCTGAGACCCAATCCCCACAGCTACACAATATGTCCATGTAACAGGCATGCATATGTACGTGCTCCCTGCACCTAAAATAAAAATGGAGGGGAAAGAAATGCTCAGGAATAAACAACTGAACTTATAAAATTTTGATATAAGTGAGCAGACATAGAAGTAAAAGCCTGGATAAGGAGGAAAGATCACACTGCAGTATTTCATTTTTGTGATATTTAACTCTTGAGTTCTTCATAAAATAATGTATTGCTGCCAGGCTCGGTGGTTCAGCCTGTAATCCCGCGCCTTTGGGAGGCTGAGGTGAGTGGATTGCCTGAGCCCGTGGTTTCGAGACCCGCCTGGGCAGCGAGACCTCATCTCTACAATAAATCAAAAAATCGGCCGGGCGTGGTAGCACATGCCTGTAATTCCGGCTACTCGGAAGGCTGAGGCGGAAGGATCGCCGGAGCCCAGCAGGTCGAGGCTGCGGTGGTCGGGAGCGGCCACTGCCCTCCAGTCTGGGCAACAGAGTGAGACTCCAACTCAAAAATAAATAAATAAATAATGTATTGCTAATGTACATCCATTTTTTTTTCATTCATACTGAACCCATAGGACTTTCATGCATTCATGACATAGAGGCAAAGAGCATGAGCTTTGAAATTATATAGGCATGAAGTTAAATTCCATCTTTGCTGTTACTGTTAACTTGTGGAAAATGGCACTGGATAACAAACTCTATGCTTCAATTTTCTTATTTGTCAATTGAGAGTTGTTCTGAGAGTTAAATGGGAAATGTATTTGATGAGCTTAGCGCAGTTCTTGGAACATTATAAGTGTCCATTAAGTTGCAGCTTGGGCTATTAGTTATTTAAAGGTTTGGTGCATTTATCTGTTCATTAGTTAAAAGTCTACTGGATACCAAAGCTTGACCTGATCTATTTAGCCATCAACATTACAGAAGCTATATATTTTCACAAAAAAATCCAAGCAAAAGGTGAAATTAATGATGGCTTCCAAATAAGAAGGTACATCCCAAGTTAGAATTTAGAGCTCTGATTAACTTTTCATTCTGTTTTCTGAAGAGAAAAACCAAAATACTCTTTGTTGCAAACTGAACTCTATGTATTTTAATGCTGTAATATGAAGTGAGTAATGGTATTGTCCATGAATTTATTAGTATAGGCCAAGAGCTCAATAGAAGATTTTGGGCTTCTCTAGACCAGCTGGGTTTCTTCTAAACCTGTTACTTAAAATGAAATTAAATAACTAGCCAAAATTATTTAATTTGAATCATTTATTTTGATTAAAATATCTTCTAAGTTCAGTTTCCTGGAGTTAAATCTGTCACCTTACTTAATTTACAACTCTGTTAACTTGATAGCATGCCAAAGATATAGCAAGACTTGGCAGTTGGTCAGAGAATTTTGCACATGGTAGGTCAATTTTCAAAACATATTTTCAAATTGCAGTGAATCCAGGTTGTGCCTCCTTGCATACAAACAATTAGAATGGACTCAAATAGGAAATGCAGTAGCACAGAAGAATGAAAAAAGTTAAGTGAGATTAGAAAGAAAATTCTTGACCTTGCAAGAAAGGATGAGATAGAACAGTAGAGAGAATAAAAGAGGTTTTTAAGTGAGAGAAAGAAGTGTACAGCCCAAATCCCAGTCTGTCACCGCCATATAATCCATAAATTTCCAACATGACAGCAATGTAAGTAGATTGTTTAAATCTTTAGTTCAATTTCTCCTTGACAGACTTTAAAAAGGAAGTCTCAGGAAGTAAAATAACTAGCCACTCTCCAAAGTGTACATCAATCTTCTGACAGAACCTGAAGTAGAACTATTGTTGTTTCACTTCAATGCTATTTCCATGTTATATTTTTAAAGTGACACTATATCATGAAGACCATATCTTAGAAGTACACTTTCAGAAAAAATATACAGCATAGACACAGAGGCAGTAGGAAGTTGAGCCTACTAGTAAAAACATCAACACCAGCAACAAACAAACCTAGATTTGATTTTTTTAAAAAAACCATTGCTAGATGTATGGTTTTGTGTGGTTTGCTCACTTTTTCTGAATATTACTTTGTTTTTTGTTTTCTGCTTATTGCTAAAAGGATTGCATATTGGTTGGTTGGAGGGTAGTGAGCTATAAATATACCTACCTCATCCAGTTACTCTTTTTATTATAACATTGAGTTACACAACAAATGTAAGGCACTTAGCATAGTCCCTGGCATGTAGGAGGTATTCAGTAAATGGCAGGTCTTATTTTGAAGGTCAGAGTTTTTAATATATCTCCACAATCAGTCTGTTAGATCTGACAGACCCACTTTATTCTGAAATAAGCCTTAAACAAGAAGGCAAAATCTGACTATGTTTATTGACTAGCTTTAAATGACATCACAAATAAAGTATATTCACTCTCATACACAAATAAGGTGCCAAAACTGACTGAATAATATGTTTGATGGTAAGTAAAGACTTGGTTTGATTATTTTAAAGTACAAAAGCAAAGATGTAAGAAACCAACTGCAGAAACATGTAGGAAAGTGCTGGAGCTGATCAGGCCCCATCCCAGTCTCCCTATTGCTAGAGATCTTAATCACGTTTGCTGGTGGCCATGCAGAAAACTGAAGGTGAGGGTCTTTCAGCCTCTTTCTGAGCATTCAGAAATAAACTTTTTTTTAAATGTCAACTAAGATAATGGAAGCTAAAAGTTCAAGTGAAAAGAACCTCTGGCAATGAATTCACTCTTGGAGGAAGTGGTTTTTAAGTCTAACCATTGCAATTTTAGCCAATCTAGACTCTAAGTCAGAATCAAGTGCATGGCAGAGAAACATGGATTTTGTTGCTGGTGGTGGTGGTGGTAGTGGTTTTTGCCTTTCACTACAAACTTGGAAAAGCAAAAGAAAGTAAAGGCAAAAAGTTTTCATTTTTTAAGTTATGTTCCTACTTCTCATTCAGAGAATGATCCTGAATGAGCTACATTAGTGTGTTCTCCAGAGATAAGTCATGGAATTATCAAAGAAAGATAATATACAATAACCTCCATACTTGAGAAGGTTTTAAAGAAATCACTCTCAATAGAGGTGGATTTTTTTTCTCTTTATTATTTGGAGATAATAGGTAAGATAGGAAAAAAGACATGTATAACTGTAATAGTCATGTTTCTACAGACAGACAGAACCAATAGGAGACAAGTAGGTAGATGAATTAGATAGATGATAGAAAGGGAGTATGGAGAGAGAGACAGAGAGAAAGCAAGAGTGAGAGCAAGAGATAAGAGAGGATTTATTAAGGAAATTGGCTCACATGATTATGGATGCTGATAAGTTTAATGATAGGCTGTCTGCAAGATGGGGAACCAGAGAAGCCGGTAGCATAGCTCAGTCCAGTCAGAAGACCTGAGAACCAAGAAAGTCAGTGCAGAAACTCTCAGTTTGAGGCCAAAAGCCCAAAAGCTCCCCCAAGAAGTCACTGGTGCAAGTTCCAGAGGCCTAAAGCAAAAGTACCTGAAATTCTGATGCTCAAGGGCATCCTGCTCTGGAAAAGAAAGAGAATTCAATCTTCTTTGTCCTTGTTCCATCTGGGCCCCCAACTGATTGGAAGATGCCTGTCCACATTGAGTGGGATCTTCTCCACCCAGTCTACCAATTCACACAACAGTCTCCTCCAAAAACAAGCTCACAGACACACACAGAAAAAACACTTCAACGGCCATCTAGGTACCCTCTATCTAGTTAACCTGACATCTAAAATTAACCATCACACCAACCGTTAAGATTTTCTTAATATTTTGCATTTTCAGAAGCCAAAGTTGAAAGAGAAGCAGGGGAAAAAATTATCAGTGGCTCTGTTTTGACACATACAAAATGGACTATGAATTCGCTCAACTCTTTGTCTACCTGTCCCAGCCAACAAGGCCAAGGATCTATTCTCTGAAGCTCCCATCTATGTCTCACCATCTACCTTCTCACAACATCTACTTTGAAAGAAAGTGAAAGAAGAAAAACACAGAAAAATAAAAAGCCTTTATTTTCTAGGATTTGCTAAGTAGAATTAGTCTCTTGGAATTACCTGGCAACTTGTTAGAAATTCAGGCTTTTGGCTCCAGTCCAGAAACACTGAATCAGAATCTGCATTTTAAGAAATTCCCCAGACAATCCCATGCAAAGATTGAATTGCACTGTTCCAGGTTTTTCCATCATCAGGAGAAACATAACAAAGTTTCCTCTGCCTGTCCTTCTATTATGTCTGAACAGAGCATTGGCAGACCAGATTGCAAACTAATTATTTGTTAATTGTCAGGCATTATACAAGCCCAGCAAGCATTCTGATTCAAATGCATCCAGAATGACTCTGTTCATCAGTAAGAACACAATTTGTGAGTTTATACCTGACTCATAGAAACTGTAACTATTAATCAGCCTAAGTAGGGAGACCTGCAAAAGAAGAGCTGTGTATTCATGGTGATCATGGTTATATGGTCTGTTAACATCCACATTGTAACATCTGAGCTGAACTTACAATAATAGACTTATTTTAACTATAGTCACACTTGTACCAGCAACCCTTATCCTTAGTCACTACCACTAGCATTTTACTTCTCAACACTTCTATTTTGTGTTGTAAAAGTTGTGTAAGATTTCCTCATGAGCTTCAACCAGGCTTATGCTGCAGGTATCTATAAGAAAAGGCCACTCTAGGAAAAATTTCAGTGCTTGTCAAATGTTAAAGTCATTACTCATGCATGCCTACATTTATCCGATAAATATTTTTTGGTTTCTCTGTGCCTGTTGGAAACAAGACACATCCAGGCTTACAATTAACCTTGGGGTGATAAGATAAATAAACAGATCATTATAATGTTAAGTTATATGCAGTAACAAGAAAAAGTTTAGCCAGATATAAGTACAGAAAAGATTCCCTAATGAAATCCTCAGAAGTCAGAGAATATTACCTACAGACTGTGACATTCAAGTCAATGTGGACAAATAGCAAAATTTGTGAATATACAGTGGAAAAGAAAGAATGTACCAGATAGAAAAGAAAAAAATGTATTAAGGTTTAGAGGTAAGAGGTAACATTAAACAACTGGGGACCGGGTGCGGTGGCTCAAGCCTGTAATCTCAGCACTTTGGGAGACATAGGCGAGAGGATTGCCTGCACCCAGGGGTTCAAGACCAGCCTGGGCAACTTGGTGAGGCCTTGTTTCTATAATATATCAAAAAATTAGCCAGGTGTAATAGCACAAACCTGTAGTTCTGGCAACTTAGAAGGCTGAGGCAGAAGGAGCACCTGAGCCCAGTAGGTCGACGCCGGGGTGGCCATGAGATGTCACTGCACTCCAGCCTGGATGACGAAGTGAGACTCCAACTCAAAAAAAAAAAAAAAAACTGGGGACCTGTAAGTAATCCATTATGACTGCAGTACAGGATGAAGTCACAGAGGAGAGACACAAAGGACGAAATCAGAGAAATAAGCAGGGAACAAATCATGAAGATTCATAAGCCATGTCAATGAGTTGGATGTTGAATGCAACAAGCGATGGAGAATCAGATTAACTTCTTAGGTTTATTTGACTGCATTGGGGAAAAGACTGGAATAAAGCAAGACTAGAGGTGGGGAAAGATGACTGGAATAGAGCAAGACTAGAGGTGGGGAAAGACTCAATGAAAGATGCACAGGTGCAGCGATGAGGAGGGGTCTCCTGACATCCACCTGCATAGTTGCTTCAGAAGGCTTTAGAGACAAAACCTGTAATAAGGAAGCAGAGGTTCTGAAGCCTAGAGGAATCTAATTAGTATAGCCCCTAAAGGGATTAGGCAAAGTCAGAATGGAAAGGGAGCAAGATCAACAATGAGGATGGTGAAGAAAAAGGGGAAGTTGGTGAAACAATGCAATTCAGGATCCAAGACCATACACACTGAACAGACTCTAGCTGCTCCTTCAGCATACAATGTACTTCTCTAGCCTGCAGCAGACGTTTAAAGAGGACAAATTAAGGTAAAGATCATGCTCATTAATTTTTTTAATACCACTTGTCATTGTTACCAAAGGGTAATTTGAAGCATTTAGTAAGGTATGCACATACACAAACATACCACATTTTGGGTGCAGAACCAAAGTTGATGAAAATATGTTAATCTATTATGAATGAGTCTGTCATGGACTATCTAGGCAAATGCAAAATATTGAATTGGCTAGGGCTGATGACGTTTTGATTCCAGTTCTCTGAATACTTGAATCATACATCTTAATATGAGATTGGAAAATAATAAAGTTCACACAAGTTAAGTACATGGGTTTATGTAATGTGTTGAGTGTGCTGATTTTCCACAATAAAACTTGTCTGTGAGTTAAATTTTGGACTATTAATCAAATGTTACATACATCCTGTTGGCTTAAAAGTCTTCTATCATTAATCCTTTGGTATTATGACTTATCTTTATTCACATCTTCCCACACAGAACAATCAGACTAATACATGGTGTGTGTGTGTGTGTGTGTGTGTGTGTGTGTGTGTGTGTGTGTGTGTGTGTGTTTTGTTTTATTAGAACAGAGAACTGTCTTGAAAGGATTCTTGTGATCACTGGGAGGTAGATCACTTCCAAATCCAACATTCTATAACTCTAAATTAGTCACTATCTTCTTTGGTGACATAATGAAAACATTTTTGCTTTAAAATATTGTGAAATATTTCAGTTAAGTTCGAGATTTAAATCTTACCCACTTTGGCTTGATATCATTTAGACAAAAACAATAGATTTAACCTTTTGAAGTGTTTAATTGAGGAGTAATTAAAAGTTAGGATGTTTTCAATGTTTCTTTGGGTGCTTTATTTTTCTTTCAAAGATAAAGTAGGAGGCAAACATCCTATGTGTACTGGATTGAATAGTGGCCCCCCAAAAGTCATGTTCACCTAGAATCACTAAATGTGACCTTATTTGGGAATAGGGTTTCACAGAGGTTATGTGTCAAGGTAAAATGAGATCATACTAGATTAAGGTAGGCCCTAATCCAATGACTGATGTCCTTAGAAGAAGAGGAAAATTTGGGCACAGATATCCAGAGAGGTGAGAGCCATGTGAAGACACACAGGAAAAAAGTCATTTGATGAGGGGCAGAGATTGGAGTGATGTGTCTACAAGCCAAGGAATGCCAATAATTGCTGGCTCCCACCAAAAGCTAGGAAGAAGCAAGAAAGGAAACTTCCCTAGTGCCCTCAGAGCGAGTATACCTTGATTTTAGACCTCTGGCCTCCAGAACTATGAGACAATAAATTTAAGCCACCTAGTTTGTAGTAATTTGTTAGAAACCAATACAATGTCTTTTTATCTGCTGTATTGGATCAAATAACAGTCTTCTAGAGATTTCTTGAAGAACTCACCATCTTAATTTTGAGAACTAACACTTCAGAGTCTGCAAAGTGGAAAAAACACTGGAATGAGAACAATAAGCATATTAAGTCGATCCAAATGAAATTTTGATTCAATGTGTACTTTATTATTCCCTCTATCCTTAGACAAAAGATGAATGCTCTTAACTGGACTTTCTGAAAAGTGATCGATTGTTCAGAGGAGTGCCTTATCCTAAAATTTGAGGAAGTGGGGCTGAAAATAATATAGAGAGACTCCTCTGTCTCCCATTGGAAGAGGCTTGTATTAATCTTCTATTGCTGCCGTAACGAATTACCACAAATTCTGTACCTTAAAACAATGCCTATTTATTGTATCATGATTCTGTAGATCAGTAATCTGCTGAGCTCAGCTGCTTTCTCTGAGCTGGAGTCTCAGATGGCAGAAATCAAGGGGTCAGCAGGGCTGCATTCCCTTCTGAGGGTTCTAGGAAAGAATGGGTTTTCCAGGTTCATTTAGTTGTTGTCAGAATTCAGTTTCATACTGTTGTTTGACTGGGGGCCTGTTTTCTTGGTGGCTGTCCACCAGGGGCTACGCTGAACTTCTAAAGGAAATTCTCCAGGCATTGCACCTAGCCCCCAACTTGTCAGAATCAGCAACTATGGAACAGATCCTTTTCACACTGCTCATCTCCTCTTCTACTTACTTTCAAGGGCTCATGTGATTACAATGGACCCACTTTGATACTCCAGGATTATCTCCCTATTTTAAAGTTAGCTGAATGGTAGTCTTAAATCCATCTCCAAAATCCCTTCACAGCAGCACCTAGACTCTTGTTTAATTGAATAACCAGAGGAAAGGAATCTTGGGGGACATCTTTAGAATTCTGCCTCCCAGAATGTCATGAAATGATTCAGTCATGGAAGCTTCATAAACAGCACCATGAGAAAATTCTTGGCATGATGAGAATTTGTGCTGTCTTGTGGTTGGTCAGGCTGGTGGGTCTGAATGTCCTTGGAAGTCATGAATTCCAGCAGCATTCATGCAAATCACACCAGCTATTGACCCCAGAGATTCCTGCTAAGCACACCAGCTATTGCCCCCAGAGATTCCTACTATGTCACTGTTTTGGTCATCCTGAAGTTTCAAGTAATCTAACTACCAGCTATAAAAATGCAATAAACTAAGCAAATAGCCAAGCAAAAGAAATGGGGTTTAATTTTCTTCAAACCTAGTATGATTTAGTTAGGCAGCACCTTCTCATTTCTGGATCATAAGGGTAACTGCTCTGGGAATGGGATTCTGGTTTTCTTTTTTGTACACCAGGAGCACACACTAACAATAATGGAAGGAGCTCTGGGTGTTGAAGGAAGAAGAAAACTCGATTTGTGGACCCAGGTTTGTTATTACGTAACTGCAATTATGCTTTCAAGAGAATGTTGCTTTAAGAACCGCCCGTTTAATTTCTTAGATTTTGAAAACCTTCTGGTAGAGTAATCGCCTGACATAGAACACCTAGGAGGCAAATTGAAATGAAAAGCCTTTTACTGAGTGGCAAAAAAGAAAGTATTAAAAGCTTGATTAGAATTTCTATGTCACTAACAGTGAATGCTCCTCTCTTACATCCTGTCTTCCCAGACTGCCTGTCTCTTCTCTGTTTTTGTAGAACATGCAAATTTCTATTCTACACTGGAAGCCCCAAAGTGGCTTTGAAATCCTGTTTTCCTTACTGAAAACAGCAAAGGCAATTGATTTCCTTGGTTTCTTGACTGTTTTCTTGCTAAAATCACTTCCTTAAAAGATTGCTTTATAATGATCCAGCCTCGTATCATATAAAAATTTTGAGCCTGACATAACTGGGTTCTAACACTTTCCACTATTATGACCTTAGGTGATAATAAATCTTTTAAATATATGAGAATACCAACATCCATTTCTTAGGTGGTTAAGAGAATTAAAAGTGCAATAAAATTGTCTGGCACAGAGTAGACACTGAAACATTCCACCTCTTTTCCCTATTCTCCTGTCTCCTTGTTTATGCTCTAATTAATCTCTGGCTTGTACACACAGGCATGTTGCAAATAGATTATGAATCTTCTAAAAGCAAAGACTATCCTAACATAATCCCATGAGAAGATTATTCGATTGGCATTCAGAGATTTGGGCCCAGGCATGCAAAAGTGAACTTGATTAAGTTCATTGTCCTTTCTGGATAGTAGTTTCCTCAGATATAAGAAGTTATTTAACCACATGGATTGCCCAGCTCTAAAATGTCATATTAGCACCTATTTTTTTTTTTTTACCTCTTTAAAGACCCTGCTGAGCAAGCTATCGGCATTCAATTAGAGCTCACTGACTATTTGCTGAATGAAGGTGTTTAATAAGATAGGCTTAATGGCAATAGCTATGGGTAGTAATGGGAATAGATCCAAAGCAACTCATTCTTAATTTTGACCAAATATTTCTAAAATAACTTGTAAAGAAAACACAACAAAATTCCCCTTGGGAGTTAGAAGATAATAAATGATGGATAATATTACATTTCCTCATAAAGTGGGCTTGGATATGACCCAGTCTCTCCCACTTCTTTTTGCTCCCAGTAATGAACTATTGATCTATTCCTTATTTGGGGGTTGGACTGATATTCATCATGGAGAATTATATGTGAGGACACAATGGCAAATTTCTAAAAATGGTGAAATCTTGCAAAGGTCTTGTGGATTGTGACCTCATGTTAACTTCAAATGTTAACAAAGAGGCCTGGTGCATTTTCTTGGGTGTTAATTTTATTGAGTTTTAATTTACACTGAATACAGACTATTCAAGACATGAAATACTTTCCTTCACTCCAGAAAGTTCCCAGTGCCCCTTCCCTGGCCAGTCCTACCCTCAAGACAACCACTGCTTCAATTTCTATCACATTAGCTTTGTTTTGCCTGTTCTCAAACTTTATATTCATAGAATATACAACATTACACTTCCGTGTCTGGCTTCTTCTGCTAGACACAATGTTTTCAGATTTATTCATATTGTTGTCTATATCAAGAGTTCATTTCTTTTTATTGCTGACTAGTATTTTATTGCATAAAAATATCACAATTTGTATGTCCATTCATCTGTTGATGGACAATGAGCTATTTTCATTTTTAGGCTTTTGCAAATAAAGCTCTTATGAACATCCTTGCCTTTTATGGATATATTTTGTATTTCCCATCAGTAAATAACCAAAAATGGAATTGCTGGGACATAGGGTGAGTATATATCCCTATGAATTTTTGTTATTTTAGTCCTGGAGGTGAAGATCGCACCTTTTTCTTCTTCTGGCCTCCATCCCCATTACAGGAGAGTTTATATTAATCTTCAATAACAAACAACATGTATTTAGCACTTACAATCTGCCAGAACCAGGAATACATTTTCTGAATGAATTATCTCATTTAACCTTAATGAACCCTATAATTATCATCATTTACAAAGACCCAAAAAAGGTTGATAAAAGAAGTTGCGATAGACCTTGTGTAATAGAAATATTATAGAAAATAATTGCAGAACAAGCATGCTTACCCATTTTACCCATATTACTTCCTTTCTTTCACAAAGTCTCTTCTTCTCAGCAAGAAGAACTGTTATAGCTGGATTGCGAAAAAAAACACCAACATGCAGGGAAGGTCAGATTTATTGACGCCAGCGACCAAGAGCGGACTAGTGTCCCAAATAACTCTCAACCCCAAACAGAGTGAGTAGTGGGTTTTTTAAAGGTAAATGTTATATAAGCTGTACAGTTTGATTGATAGTTCTTGGTAAACCATATGATTAGTAAGGGGTAGTAAGTGGTACAGATGGTTACAGAATTTATACAACTAGGGAGCTTCCAATCACTGAGGGGCATAGGAATGTGGATGTGTGGTATGATTACGAGAAGGTTACATAAGGGGGTCATCTCTAGGCTAAGATGGAAGATCTGTTAAAAATGGAGTTACTTACTCATGTCAAGCAAGCCTTTTCAGCAGGTTATTATAGGTTTTACAGATAGATATTTCATTCCCCCCTTTTAGTTTTTCATGAGTCAATGTGTTGACTCATCTATCATAAGTATATTAGTATACTTGGGGTCTCATATACATAAGTTTCACAGAACTGATTCGTTGTTTGGCAAAATGGATAATCCAATTTATTATGCAGGGCCCGATAAGGAGACCGAGGAGAAGTATGAGGGGTCCAACTAGACTAGTAACAAGGGTAGTTAACCATGGGTTCTAATCAAGTAAAGTCTGGAACCAGGATTTATGTTCTTTTCCTTTTAGTCATTTGTCTAAATTTTCTCAGACCTTTTGGAGGGTATCTTTAATAACCCCTGATTTGTTGGCATAAAAACAATAAGCTTCTCCAAGAGTCCCCCTTGAACAGGAAAAGTAAATCTAGGCCTCTACGATTCTGAAGGGCCACTTCAGATAAGGATTCAACCTGGTCATGGAGGTGGTCCATGGCAAATTGCAGATTCTCCAGGTTGTCATAAATTTTCTGGGCAAGGTTAGATAAACCCAGTTCTCCACAGACCAGGACGGCAGTGCCAACTGCAGCTGTTCATGCTAAACTTAGCCCAACTAAGGCAAGTACTACCATGGAACAATGCATTTTGAATGAGCCATTGGAAGACCAGGGGGATTGAGCAGCAGAGTTCCCTCAGGACCACTATAAGCATAAAATTGAGGTAGTACATGAACAGTAATATACAAGGTAGGCTGATTAATTAACCTTTAGGTAGTAGCACATTTTGTAAAGCCTGTAGAACTAGTTAACTAGGTGTTGGCAGAGGCCACGTAGGCCATGGATTCGGCCATGGTTAGGGTGAGGGATACATTACAAATATCAGAGAATGGAGAAACTGCTAGATTGAAACCTGGAGTTACAAGGCAGGAGGCTTTACCAGTTATATCTCCTAGAGTAATGTGAACCATTTCTGGAATGCAGTTAGTTCTCCATATGATAGGAGTTTCAACTCCTAGGCCCACAGAGTAAGGAGGTTTTGGCTTTAAGCAAAGCCAACAATCTGAGGCCAACTGAGGCATAGTAACATTAAGTAGAATGGTGCATAATTATTCAACATAGGAAAAAGACTAAGAGGTTGATGAGCCAGGTTTGGAAGTGGTCATGGTGAACTTGGAAACTGTTGAGATGAACCCAGGGTAGTGGGTTTGTTGACAGAAGGTAGAGGCTGAGGTGGCTTGTGATAACTGAACAAGGGATCCTTCAGCTCTGCCAGTGGTCCTATAGATTTGATCATGGTTTTATAGGTGATTGTTTGCTGCCAGATGGTGAATAAGGCACCATGGTCATACGCATTCATATAGAATTGTATACCCTAGGTATTTCCTGTACTCCAGGAATAATGGAGAGGATTGGTAATCTTTATATATATATATAGGTCATCTCGGGCCAGCACCCGGCCAAAGGATAATTTCAGAGGTGTAACTAGGCTCCCCACTGTAAGTTGCAATAGTGACACATTTTCAGTCTGGGCAAAAGAAATTGTTTTCCTGGTTACAGTGGGATTAATGGGGCAGAGATAAAAGTCTACATACTTTATATAACTGGGGGCTACCCACTGTTTGCATGATTTGCTGTAGTAATGATTTTGTATATCGTGTTTACTGTACAGGTTTCCAGATATACATTCCTTTTCTATTTGTACAGGTCAGGAAGGTTTACTTTAAACTGGACCGGGAGTGAACCATG
Organism: Carlito syrichta; assembly: GCF_000164805.1. NCBI lineage: Eukaryota > Metazoa > Chordata > Mammalia > Primates > Tarsiidae > Carlito > Carlito syrichta. Next base: position 225,107 of record NW_007260131.1, on the reverse strand, counting down.
GGTCCAGTTTTGGATTGCTAGGACATTCCCTGTTGTAAAAGAGGTTAAGGAAAAGTTGTAGGCAGTACGGTAAGTCATTCCAAGAGGGGGAAACAAATTAAGAAGCAACACCATAACATAGTAGGGCAATAACACATCCTATGCATAGAAAATAAGATATCATTAACAGAGACTTTTGCCACATTTCCAATCTGCAGGAGCTATAGTAAGCAATTCTGTGCCAAAACTCAAAACAAGTGGGATTATAAAAACAAGAGATATAATTAGCAGCCAGTCTGTTTGAGTCTCATGGTTTAGATGTACGTCAAAAGGTGACCTTGAGATGGTTTTTTGGAGTCCTTGGTTGCAGTCCAGGTGGCTGAACAGTGGTTGTCTTTCCTTGTTGAACAAGAGAGTGGATATTTGGGGTCCCTTGCTGCTGCAGAGTAGTCAATGACACGAACTGCTGGAGTTAGGTGAGTTTCCCTGGCCCTTTTAACTCAGGTGTGGTGAATCCCAGCTGGTATCCTGTCGACCTTGATTGCTGTTGGAGAGGTGAGGATGAGGAGAAATGGTCCCTTCCAAGTAGGAGTCAGTCCTTTCTGGAACTTTTTGATAAAAACCAGGTCATCACGCTGTAATGGATGACAAAGTGTGGAGGATGGAGTGGGCAAAACAGCACAAACATTGGAGTATACAGTTGCCTGGACCTATTGTAGAGATTGGAGATACTTTAACAGAGATGGGTTAGTTATTTCTTCTAGAATGGGATCCCGCAATTGGGGCAACAAAGGAGGAGGTCCTCCAAACATGATTTTATATGGAGTAAACCCAGCCTTAGGTGAGGTGCATTGAGTACGAAGAAGAGCTACAGGCAAAAGATTTACCCACTTTTCACCAGTCTCTATTATTAATTTGGTTAAAGTAGATTTCAGAGTTCAGTTCATGCGTTCTATCTGCCCAGAGATTTGTGACCGATAAGCAAAATGTAATTTCCAGTTTATGTTTAGTGCCTTACTAACCAACTGCACTATGGACGAGGTGAAGGCAGGACCATTGTCTGAACCAATAAAGAGGGGGAGCCCAAACCTAGGAATAATTTCATTTAGTAAAAACCTAGTAACCATTAGGGCGGTTTCATTTTTGGTGGCAAAGACCTCTATCCACCCGGAAAAATATCTACAAATACTAGCAAATAGTTATACCCCACATGAGGGGGCTTTATATCAGTGAAGTCCACTTCCCATTTTTCTCCAGGAATTGCTCCTCGAGCCCTAATACCGTCCGGGGATCTGAGCCCTTGTTTTGCATTGACTTGTGCATAGACCTGGCACATAGCAACTACCATTGCAGCTACGCTTTTTAAATTATTAATATGATAAAAATGATTTAACAGTTCAGTCATTTTAGTATCTCCCAAATGGGTAGCAGAATGTAGTTGTTTTACCAAGATATGTCCCAAGGTTTCAGGCAGGATAATTTTAGGGTCCTTGCTCTACCATCCGTAGGAATCTTTGTAAGCTCCTGCTAGGTCTGCCTGTTCTTCTTCTTCCTGGGTATAAGTAGGCTGTTCTGGAAGAGAAGGAGCTGGAAAGGTTTTAGTCAGCAAGATAGTCAAGGGTTCAACTGGGAGTTCTGCTGCCTTCCAAGCTGCCTGGTCTGCCAGGCAGTTTCCAGTTGCTTCTGGAGTATCTGAGTTCTGATGTCCCTTACAATGAATGATGGCTACCTCTTTGCGTAGCCGTATAGCCTCTAAGAGGTCTAAAATTTCCTCCTTGTTCTTTATAGTCTTACCTGACATGGTGAGAAGACCTCATTCCTTGTAGATCATGGCATGCACATGCAATGTAGCAAAAGCATACCGGCTGTCAGTGAAGATATTTACCATTTCCCTGTTCCCCAGTGTAGGGCCTGAGTTAAGGCAATTAACTCAATCTTTTGAACTCAGATACCTTGAGGCAATGCCTGTGACCAGATTATATCCTGAGCTGTGTTTACATACAGCTGCATCAGCCCTGAGGATTCCCTTTATTACCAGGTTTCTACCATCTGTGAACATCAGGCGCAAGGGAAGTCTTCCGAAGATCGGGTCGGCTGGCCTGAGAGATGTCCAACATGCCTTCACGGTCATGAATTGGCACTTACGGTTTGTCATCAGGCAATAGGGTGGCCGGACTGAAGCATTGCATAGGAGAGAAAGTTAGTCTAGGTTGGTCAAGCAAAAGACTTTGACACTGGGTGATATGAGCATTTGACATCCAGCAGCCAGAGGTTCCCCAGAGCAGAGTTCTCTATTTTCCTGGGGATCTTTGCTGCATACACGAATATTATACAAACAAAAAGGAGACAGTAACACTCAGGAAGACATAAAATGACATGAGACAAAGAATAATTATCCAGGAGAAACAGAAACTTACCAACATAAGAATAACAAAGCAACTGGCTTTTTAGCAAATACAAATTCAAACAAGAGCACTAACAGGTCAGCTCAGCATTTCTCTGGTGCCTACAGAGTGGCCCTGGAGGACCCAGATAAGAAAGCTCCCCCCCCCATTGGTGATTAAGAGGGTACCCAAACTGAAACCAGATACTGAACCAAGATTTTTTTGGCAAAAAACAGAGTTTAATGAGTGGTTTCATCAGGCTTCAACTTCCTTAGCAGAAGTATGACCATAAACAGAATAAACAGATTCTTACCTCCTAAGAGAACACAGATGGACTCAGGTATTTTTGAAGCATGAGGTAGTCAGCAGTCATTCCGTCTCCCTCTGAGCCAGTTGAGAGGTCATGGGGCCCTGGAATGACTCAGGGGGTGCTTCCTCTATAACTCCTTCACCGAGGCGGGGGAGCAGGAGCAAGGCCTTCTCCCAAGGTTGGCGAAATATCTCGCTGAGGACTACCAATGTAATAGCTGGATTGCAAGAAACAATGCCAACACACAGGGAAGGTCAAATTATGAGTCCTTTATTGACTCTGGTGACCGAGAGCAGACTAGTATCCCAAATAACTCTTGGGCCCAAACAGAGTGAGTAGTGGGTTTTTTAAAGGTAAACATTACATAAGCTGTATAATTTGATTGATATTTCTTGGCAACCCATATGATTAGCAAGGGGTAGTAATGGGTATGGATGGTTATAGAATTTATGCAACTAGGGAGTTTCCAATCACTGAGGGGCACAGGAATGTGGGTGTGCAGTATGATTACGAGGTTACATAAGGGAGTTATCGCTAGGCTAAGATGGGAGAGCTGTTACAAAATGGAGTTACTTACTCATGTCAAGCAAGCTATTTCAGCAGGCTGTTATAGGTTTTGCAGATAGATATTTCAGAACTACTGAATTTTTGAAGCAAAACAATGAGGATCTTCTCAACCAAATGGAAATGTTTCATCTCTTAGAGCCTCTGAACTGGAAGGCACCCAAGGTCCGTAAGAACCTGACCCAAAGTGTCATTTACTTCTCCACCTATTATGATTACAAAGTGAAAGAGAATGCATAGTTCATCAGGACATCCAATCTCTCTAACAAAAATAAAATTTGAAAATATATAATCTTGTGGCAAAAATACAAATCAAGGGCATCATCTCTGTGTAATAATTTAGTAATTCACAATCTTTAGAATGCATCAATATCACCTGAAGAAGTTTGTTAAACTACAGTTTCTAACTCAGTAGTTCTGGAAGAGTCTGAGATTTTGCATTTTTAACAAACTCCCAAGTGATGTTGATACTGCTGGTTGTCAGACAAAGTGTTGCACTGGACCAGATTATCTTCAACACTGAAATAAATTTTCATTGAGAAACTGAGTTTAAGTTGGAGAAATTGACTAAGAAGGTTATCTAGCCAATTATCAACGGGCTGGAAGTTACAAAGAAATTCTTAAAGTCTTGACTCTAGCTGGGCTCGGTGGCTCAGCCTGTAATCCCGCGCCTTTGGGAGGCCGAGGTGAGAGGATTGCTTGAGCCCGCGGGTTTGAGACTCGCCTGGGCAGCGAGACCTCATCTCTACAATAAATCAAAAAATCAGCCGGGCGTGGTAGGCATGCCTGTAATTCCGGCTACTCGGAAGGCTGAGGCGGAAGGATCGCCGGAGCCCAGCAGGTCGAGGCTGCGGTGGCCAGGAGCGGCCACTTCACTCTAGTCTGGGCGATAGAGTGAGACTCCAACTCAAAAAAAAAAAAAAAGTCTTGACTCTACATTACCCATTACCCACAATTGGAATTTCAAAGATCAGTTAAGTAATGAGAATTATCTAGATTTGCCTCCACACTTTGAGATGATGATGATGATAAATAGATAGATTAGATAGATAGATGATAGACAGATGATAGAGAGACAGAGAGATATACTATGATAGAACTACAGAATACGTGTGTCTTTTAAATGGAGCACAATTTATTTTGATAAACACTCACTACCTTTCTCTTATTTGTATGCTTTTACCAAAAAAACAGAGAAAACTCCAGTGGGATTCAGCATTCTATGGGCCACATGTTATTATTCCTTTCTGAAATACATCTTCAGTGCGACATAGATCCAGGTCTTACACATACTCTTCATCTGATTTCTAGATTGAGTGCTTAATTTCCTTACCAAAGCAAAAGTTTGGCTATTACTTGATTAATTTAACCTCATTCTTCTTTGTCTTTAGAACAAATCTAAATGTCTCAGCGGACAAATACCACTTTAGAAACATCATGATTTTGATAAATGGCTTCCGTAAATGCCTTATAAAGCCAGGCTCAGTGGCTCTGCTTGTAATCCCAGCATTTTGGGAGGCCAAGGCAAGTGGATTGCCTGAGCCCATGGGTTCAAGACCAGTCAGGGAAGATTGGCAAGACCTCATCTCTACAATAAATCAAAAATTAGCCAGCATTATAGTGCACACTTGTGGTTCCAGCGATTTGGAAGGCTGAGACAAAAAGATTGCCAGAGCCCAGCAGGTTGACAGTGGGGTGGCCATCAGTGTGCCACTGCACTCCGGCCTGGGTGACAGAGTAAGACGCTAACTCAAAAACAAAAATCCTTATAAGTATTATTAGCATAGATGTTTGTTTGATTCCATACTCCTGCTCCCTGAGACTTCCCTCAGAGTGGGAACAAGAATTCAGATTGGGAGGGTGGCAGTACCCTCAGGCAGAGATTGAGATTAGTATGCAGAACCTATATTCATGATTCCTTAAATGTTTTAAGCCACTTTTCCTTTTCTTGTTTTGTTTTTTGTCTGTTTTTCCATTTTCAGATTCCCAAGGGAGAGCTCAATTATTCACTGTTATAAAAATAACCAATGATTATCTTGCAAATCCAGGCAAGAAAAAAAAAGGTAATGATACCGGCTGCTCGACTGCTTAAATAGTCAGCTTTTTATTAATAGATATAATTGTTTTTCACACATTATTAAATAACATGAAGAGCAAGAAACAATATTATTGGTGATTTTTAATCAAGTTTTTATAAGTCTCAGTCATGAAGTAATTATTCAAACAAATGAAGGAAGACAGCACAATCCATAACTGCACTTAAGTATCTATTAAAGAAATAATATCTCATTTTAGGATAAAATACACAACTGGTATACAATTCAAGTAAAGCATTTTTCTTTATGCACTCTACCACTTCATCAAAAACAAATTACAATAATTCTATTTAATGATTACATGTTATATACAAAATAATGTACCATTATATTTCTAATATCTTTATCATTACAATGAATTATTATTACTATTATTATAATAATTATTACAGTGAATTATTAATACTATTATTATTACCATAGCTTGTTTTATAAAACACTTTTTCTGTGTAAAACATTTTGCAGCATTACTGAAGTTAGTTCACACAACTCTAGAGTAAGATACTCTTCATTTCTTTTTGAAGTAATTGAAACTGAGAGCTTAGCTTAAAGACCTAAGTGTCAAGCAACTAAATAGTAAATTAATTGGGAATCTAATTAATTAATTAACTAGGAATCAAATGCTTGTTTGCCTAACTCCTAAACCCATGCTTCTTGCCTGTCCCACACTTCCATCAGCTACGGATTTCAAAGATAACGCACTTAATATTAGAGAGTTCAGTGCTCAATAAAGTGATGGGTATTTCTCTTTATATACTAGCCCAAAATGGCATTTGGGAGGAAAATAGCTTTGCATTCAGTGTTCCCTGTCTTTGGTTTCCTGTTTTCCTTTTTTCATGCATCAACCTTTGGTGGCTGACACCTGATAAGATGCATGTGGTTGACCAGTAGTTCCTACTTTCATGTCCTAATTACTGTTTCTCTAACTTTACTAGAGAGCAGAGCTGGACTTTTGCTTTGGATGGGATGTCTTATTTACTATTAAAATACCACTCCACCTCTTGCTTTTCGAATACTCTACCGAGATAAATTTTGTCCACAATGGTCATACTGCTAATCCAATTATCCCAGGACCAGGAAAGGGATGCATTAAAGGGAGGAATTCAGTGAGACTCACTTTATGCAAACAACTTTCTTAACAGTTTCTAGTGTTAGTCTCTATTGTTTTACCTCTTCCCTTCCACAGTAATTTTTTCTGATTATTTCATTAAAACAGATCACTGGCATAACAGACAGAAAATGACTTCAGAAGGAAAAAACATTTTTTAAAGGCACATGCTAGACAGCAATGATATTTCAAAGTACAGTAGAAGACAGAGACATAGAAGTAAAAAAATATAAAAACTATGTTAAATAAGCCAGAAACTCATCTGCCTCTGTTTCCTTCCTTTATTCCAAAAATATTTATTGGTTGTCTACTATGCAAAGGATGATAATAATCCAGACATTTAAAGATCTATGAAAAGAAAGGTCCAGAAGGGAGCAGTAGGTGCAAAAGCTCAGAAAGAAATATCCAATAAGTTTAAGAATCAGGAAAGAGATTCATGCAGTTGCAATGTGATGAGTCTAGGGAGTGGCATGAAATGGCATCGAACTAAGCAAATGCTGAACTGTGGGAAGTCTTCTCTCACTCTGAACTGGTAATTTCCTTAAATTAGCATGGCTTTACTTTTTGCAGAATTTCATGATATAAACCTTGCTTCACTTCTAGATCTCACCACTGTTGGTTATTGTTTCTGTGGTCATTTTTTTCCTGTTGTTACTACAGAGACTGGAACTTAAGTACATATCAAAAATCAAAAGTATGGCCGAAGTATTCAAGGGTTTTCAGGTGACCAAGTCTAGTAGATTGTCTAACTGTCAAAAGCATAGCTTCTAGAGTAGAAGCAGCCAAGTTTAGATCCTCAATGAAAAAATGTCTTAGCTTTACAAATAAACAAGTCCCTTCACATCTCTAATGCTGGCTCTTCTGTAAGTTGAAACAGATGGTTCTAAGAATGAAATTCTGCTACAGTGTACTTCTCACAACATCTGACATATAAGGACCCAACACAAGATAAGAATTGATATTATTAATATGTGTTACCACTTTTCAAAATAGACATCCCACTTAACTATTGTTCTCAAAAGTCATTAGAAATAGTCTATTTTTAAGGTAATTTTGTAACTCCCAACGTTTTATCTATGGGCATGGTCCCCAATGGGTGGTTTTGTATCCCTTATCTCCCCTGTTTTAGCAGACCCCATGTCTATTGTTCCCATTTTGTGCCCATATGTGTCCAGTGTTTAGTGACCACTTATATGGTATTCAGTTTTTTTGCTTCTGTTATAATTCACTTCAGAATGATGGTCTCCAGCTGTATCCATATTGCTGCAAAGGATATGATTTTGTTCTTCTTTATGGCTGCATAGTATTTCATATTGTATATGTACCACATTCTCTTTATTTAGTCTACCTTCAGTGGGCATTTGGGTTGGTTCCATATTTTTGCTACTGTAAATACTGCTGCAGTAAACATATGAGTGCAAGTGTCTTTTTTGTAGAGCAATTTGTATTCCTTTTCATATATTTCCAGAAATGAGCTTGCTGGGTCAAATGGCAATTCTATTTTGAGTTCTTTAAAAACTCTACAAACTGCTTTCCACAAGGGTTATACTAACTTACATTCCCACCAACAGTGTACAAGTATCCCTTTTTTCCATAGCCTCACCAACACCAGTTGTTTTTTGACTTTTTAATAATCGCCATCCTGAGCCATATGAGATGATATCTCATTGTAATTTTGACTTGCATTTCTCTGATTATTAGTGATGCTGAATATTTTTTCATATGTTTGTTGGCTTCTAGCAAGTTTAAGAGATAATAAATAAACTTCTAGCAAGTTTAAGAAACAGTAAAATTTCCTAACTTCCATTAAATTGGTTAGGACCAAAAAAGCACAAAATGCAAAAATAAGCATTTTAGAAATTAGAATGGTGATTGTAATGTTGTACATCACTCTGGGCCTTGGGAAAGCCCTTCTGATGGAAGTCACACAAGGACCAAATTTAAAGAGTATTAAGAATGTTTAACATAATAAAAGGATTCTAGCAAATCAGATCCAACATTACATCTCAAGAATCACACACCATCCTCAAGTAGTCTTCATCCCCAGGATGCAAAGCTGGTTTAATATCCACAAGACTCTAAATCTAGTTCAACACATCAACAGATGTAAAAACAAGAACTACATGATTATATCATTAGGTGCAGAAGAAGCCTTCAACAAAATCCACAAAAGGAACATTCCTTGGGAGGCTAAGGTGAGTGGATTGCCTGAGCCCGTGGGTTCGAGACCCGCCTGGGCAGCGAGACCTCATCTCTACAATAAATCAAAGAATCAGCCGGGAGTGGTAGCACATGCCTGTAATTCCGGCTACTTGGAAGGCTGAGGCGGAAAGATCGCCGGAGCCCAGCAGGTCAAGGCTGCGGTGGCTGGAAGCGGCCTCTGTACTCCCGTCTGGGCGACAGAGTGAGACTTCAACTCAAAAAAAAATAGTAAAAGTTATCTATGACAAACCCACAGCCAACATATTAATCAGTGGACAGAAGTTGGAAGTATTTCCCTCTGAAAATGGAAATAAGACAAGGTGGCCCACTCTTGCCTCTCCTGTTCAATAGTGTTGGAAGTCCTAGCTAGAGCAATTAGGCAAGAGAAGAAAATCAGGAGTATCCAAATAAGAAAAGAGGAAGTCAAGCTATCCCTCTTTGCAGATGATATGACCCTAACCAAAGGGAATCTGTTAAAAACTTCCTTGCACTGATAAATGACTTTGGCAAAGTCTTGGGGTGCACAGTCAGTGAGCAAAAAACCAGTCACATTTCTATACACCAGTAATAAACAGGCAAAGAACCAAATAAAAAGTACAATTTCATTCACAATGCCAAAAAGAAAAATGAAATACCTAGGCATCTTCCTAACCAGATAAGTGAAAGACCTTTACAATGAAAACTACAAAACACTGATCAAAGAAATCAAATATGACACAAACAAATGGAAAAAGTTCTATGCTCATGGTCTGGAAGAATCAATATTGTTAAGATGTCCATCCTATCCAAGGGAATCTGCTGATTTCAACATGATACCCATCAAACAACCAACATAATTCTTCTCAGACCTGAAAACCACAATTCAGAAATTCATATGGAAAAAAAAGAGCACAAATAGCCAAAACAATCCTCAGCAAAAGAGACATAGTAGGAGGTCTCACAGTCCCAGGCTTTAAACTTTACATTAAGGCTACAATAACCAAAACAGCCTAGTCCTTGTGAAAGAACCACCGGGCTTGGTGGCTCAGCCTGTAATCCTGCGCCTTTGGGAGACTGAGGTGAGTGGATTGCCTGAGCTCGCGGGTTTGAGACCCGCCTGGGCAGCGAGACCTCATCTCTACAAAAAATCAGCCAGGTGTGGTAGCTCATGCCTATAATTCTGGCTACTTGGAAGGCTGAGGCGATAGGATCGCCAGAACCCAGCAGGTCAAGGCTGCGGTGGCAGGGAATGGCCACTGTACTCCAGTCTGGGCAACAGAGTGAGACTCCAACTCAAAAAAAAAAAAAAAAGAACAGGCATATAGACCGACAAAACAAGATAGAGTTTTCAGAAGCAAAAACTCAATCTCTCAACCAACTCATCTTTGACAAAGTCATCAACAACAACCACTGAGGAGAGAAGACCTTATTCAGCAAATGGTGCTGGGAAAACTGGCTGACCGCATGTAGAGGAATGAAATAAGACCCCTAACTATCACCATACACAGAAAATCAACTCTAAATGGATAAAAGACCTAAATGTAAAACCTCAAACTATAAGAATCTCAGAAAATGCAGTAGACAGTCTTATGCATATTGGAAAAGGCAACCAATTCCTGACCATAACCCCAAAAGCATATGCCATAAGAGATAAGATAGATAAATGGGAACTCATCAAGCTGAAAAGCATTTTTACAGAAAAAGAAACCATCAAGAGAGTGGGAAGACAACCCACAGAATGGGAAAAAATATTTTCTAACTGTATATCTGACAAAGGCCTAACATCCAGGAGCTACAAGGAACTCAAGCAAGCCAAAAGGAAAAAAAGGAAAAAGAAAAAAATTAGATAGTGGGTAAAAGACACTTCTCAAAAGAAGACATACAAGCAGCCAAAAGACACATGAAAAAATGCTCATCCTCACTAATCATCAGAGAAATGCAAATCAAAACTACATTGAGATACTACCTAACTCCAGTAAGAATGGTCATCATTAATAAAACAAAAAGCAACAGATGCTGGTGAGGATGCAGAGAAAAGGGAACACTTCTACACTGTTGGTGGGAATGCAAACTAGCTCAACCTCTATGGAATTTTTAAAAGAACTAGAAACTGACCTTCCATATGACCCAGCAATCCCCCTTCTGGAAAAATACCCAGAGAAACTCAAACCATTCTACAAAAAAGATACTTGCACACAGATGTTAACTGCAGCACTATTCACAATAGCAAAAACATGGAACCAACTCTGCTGCTCATTGAAAAGGAACTGGATAAAGAAAATGTGATATATATATATATACACACATTATACACACACACACACACACACACACACACACACATACACACTATGGAGTATTATGTAGCTATAAAGAAGGACAAAATTATGGACTTCACAGCAACTTGTGATTCTTTCTTTCCTTTTTTTTTTTGAGTCAGGGTCTTACTCTGTTGTGACTCTTTTTCTAAGTCATTCATGTTAACCATTTAACTATCTCATGGGATAAAAAGGCAGTCAGATAGTGTTCCCACCAAACATATTCATATCTTAATATCTGGCACCTGTGTATGCAGAAAGGTTTTCTTGGTGTGATTAAGTGGACTGTGAGATGAGAGAATTAGCCTGGGTTATCTAGGTGGACTCCATATAATCACAGGGCTCTTATAATCATTATAAGAGGGAGGCAAAAGTATCATAGTCTGAGAAGGTAATGTGACAACAGAAGCAGAAGTTGGAGTGATTTGAGGCCACAAACCAAGAAATATGGGCAGCTTCTAGAAGCTGGAAAGATAAAGAATAGACTGTCTTATAGAGCTTCCAGTAGAAGTACAGCCCTGCTTACATCTTAATTTTAGTTTCATGAGATTTATTTTGAACTTCAAACCTCCAACTCTATAAGATAATAAATTTGTGTTGTTTTAAGCTAATAAGTTTATAGTAAGTTGCTACAGCAGCAATAGGAAACTGAGACAGATAGTAATAATTCCTTTCATTGACCTGCTTTCATTTGGTACTACTTTCAATTACATACAGTTTTGTTCTTTTAACCTTCCTCTGAGTAGGGCCAAAGTTTTGTAATTCTCAAATTTTTAAATAAGGAAACAGAGCATTAGAGAGGCGAATAGATGTGTTCAAGAGCAGTCAATGAGGTAGGGCTGTAAAGCAAATCTGATTTCTTACTCAGTCATCTCTCACTACAGCACACTTTGTGTGAACACAAATAGATCACAAGTGTTGGCTTCATAGCTTCTTGTACCAATACTTCTTTTTAACTTCCTTGTAACTCTTTCAAGCTATGAAATGGTAGTAAGGGGCATCCTAGTCCTAATCTTCTGGAAGTCCCCTCTGTGTACTCATCATCAGTTGAAGACTTTAAAGATATACTCTTATAACTCTTATTATGAATATTTGTGACACTCAAAATTTACATGTTAAGGCTCTAACCCTCAATGTGATACTATTCGGATGTGAGACTTTAGGAGGTAGTTACATTTAGATGTGATCTTGAGGGTGGAGCCTCATAATAGAATGAATGCCTTCATAGGAAGAGGAAACACCAAAGCTTTCTTTTTCTACCATGTGAGCATACAGCAAGAAAATAGCTCTCACCAGAACCCAACCATGCTGGTACCCTGATCTCAGACCTTCCAGCCTCCAGAACTGTGAGGAAAAAATGTCTGTTGTTTAAGCTGCCCAGTCTATGGTATTTTATTAAAGCATTCCAAGATGATTAAGACAACTCTCATCTCTAGAACAAAATCTGAAGCTTCACAGTGTGCACAATATATCATTCCATTGATCATCTTAGTTGCCTGTTTTAGGACCTTCATGATTCTACTGATTACATCTTGCAGTAACAAAGTAGAAATATATTCAAGATACAGATGAGCAGTCATTAAATGTCCCTTCCTTTGATCCTTTAAATTAATTTATCCAATCCCATAATCGTATTCAGTGTTCATGCACAGGTTTCAAAATATTAGCCCCACATGCCAGCTATTTTACACAATGCTGGTAATAATAATGGGCAAGAAGATCATGTCATGAGACTTTCAAGTGAGTCCTCTCAAATTTACACTTCATCTAGAATCATATTTGATTTTCATTCGCAATCACCACTATATGCTTCCAACACTATCTTGCTGAGGAGTACAGTCTCATAATTGCTCCAGCAGAAATTTTTTCAAGTCTTTTTTCTCAGACCGTGTTATTCACCCATGCTTTGCTTTTCTGTGGTTAACAACCCTTTTGCAATCTCAGTCTTCTTCTGGTTGGAGACATTCTCCCCCAGGAGATGGAGGGGTGGAGAGACCCTGCTCTTCATTGCATCACTTCATCTTGGGTGGACAAAGGCCAATTGATTGACCACCACACAGCTAACTCTACAGCATCATTTTAAATGACACTTTCCAAATAGAACAAACAAGATTAGGTGTTTTATATACTTCATTTCCTCTAATCTTCACAACCACCTGGTGAGGCAGATGCTCCAGGACTGCTGAATTGATTGATCAAGCAATCAATTGATTGATTTTACTATTTCTCACTACTTTAAGACAAACTGCTTTTTGAGAACATTGAATTCTTTGCCGCCTTCATACATCCATAGCTTACCCACCAGCATGAGCCACTTTTGCAAGCTTTAAGTCTTACCTGCTTCAGCCTTTATAGTTAAGAGCTGGAGAAATGGTAGCTTTGCCTTGCTATTAGATCTTTACATCAGAATGGATTTGATTTTTGACACCAGTGAACAAACCCATTTGTCTACCCCTTCATTTCAGTACTAGAAATCCATCATAGTTTATCTGCCAGCTGTTGGTTCACCCCAGTCATTGTTTATTACTGAAAAATGCTTTCTAAACTCCACCAATGTCCTCATTACATTTGTAGTTTTCAGGTATCTGAAGAACTTGCATTTTTAAATAAATGCCTAATGTACTCATTCAAGCAAACAAGGAAATTGTAACTATGGAACATTACATTTCAGACATTAATCATAATTAATGATATCAAACAAGGAGATTTTATTGCAAACTTAGACTTCTTATTTAACTTCAGAATCAAAAAATTGTCACATTTGCACATATCCTAAATGATAACACATATTTTCAAATGCCTACATTAAACACTTTAGTCATAAAGAAATATTTTGTCAGTTAATTTAATTGCATAGCATAATCATTTCACCTATTTCTCTAAAACAGATTTTAATAAGAGAATTGCAAGGAGGTTATAAAATCTCACTTTATTTCTCAATTGCCAGAAAAGGTCTCTGCTGAAAGTAACCAGACAATTACAGATTCAGGGGGGTTCCATACTTCTTCAGTGTATTTGTTATATACCATTAGTCACCAGGTGAAGCCCTTCACTAATAGCAATACCCTTCAACAATAGCCCCAGAGAATTTAACACTGATTGATGGCAGGTCACCTGGAATTGGTTGGCAGAATTTCCAATTTTCTGTTGGGAAATTGCTTATTTCTCCAAGTCTATTCCCATTTTTACAAGTGGACAGCAAGCTGAGATTATACATTATTATGTGTCTAAATATAAAATTGTGATGGATGGTGTCACACATTTAAAGAGAGGCATTTAATTTAAGATTTAAAAAGTTTAAAGGAGTTTAAAATGTATTTTTAATCTTTCTTAAGAATTCACAAGCTGATCTATATTGAAGGAAATATTGAAAGATTGCAAAGGAATATAATTTAAGTTGAATATTATATTCATAAAAATTGCCCCTTTAGACTTTCAAAACAGTAGCACCAGAACTTTCTTGTAACTATATCTGAAAATCTAAGATTTATCAAGGGTCTGAAGAGATAAATAGATTGTTTTCATGAGTAAAGGGACTAATGCTAAAGTTGGTAGAGAGAGGAGTAAGCAACCAAAGTTCAAAGTCACGTTAAAATCAGGAAACAAAGTTTACTACTTACATTAAATTTGTATCTGTTTGAAAACATATATTGGAGCAAATTTTTTAAGTATGTGTTTAGCATGCTAAAATACTGCATATTACAATAATATCACTCTGCAAGTACTTTTGCACATGGAATCTTTATCAAATTCTTGAATTAAGCAATAAATAACTGGCTGCCAACATAAAGATTTTAGATGCAACAGGTAACAATTCAATGACAAGTTTAAAAAGTAGTGTGGGTCACTTGGGAGAAACAAACTAGCAAAACCCACAAAATTCTTAAAGTTCAACCCAATAGCTTAATCTATCTGGGTGTTAAAAGTGTCTTCATTATTTTAGATTTTTTTACTGAAAAAATACTTATAAAACATAGAGAAACACAAAGAACAGATTTAAAATACTTACAGAAAAACCAGCAAATAATAAATTAAGCTAAATTCCTTCCATGTAGAAATAATTATCTTTAACATTTTTGTTTCTTTTTCCTATGTGCATAAAACTGTATCTGAAGAGAGAGAGAGAGAGAGAGAGAGAGAGAAGAGAGAATAATATTGAACAGTAAAAAAAAACCAAAAAACCTGCTTTGCAAATTATAGTTTCTTATTATGTACATGTAACCATGTGTTTAAAAATTCACATATGTATATGTGCATGTGTTTCTGTACAAATGTTAGTTATGTTATTTTAAAGGTTGTGTAGAATTTTGTTATATGGTTACCTAATATATTTGACCAAGATCCTGTGGAAGAACACTTAGTTTCTTCTGTTTTTGTAATTCATTCACTCAACAATTACTTATGGAATATTTGCTCACTATGCAATACCTAACTTTTCCCAACTGGGAATGCTGATCCTCTTTTCTCATGAAGTTTATATTCTGGGAACTAAGTAATAGAGACAGACTAGAAAAACAATGCACACAAATAAATATAGTAGTCAGTGGTTAAGTCCTACAATAAAACTATAATAATCATACAAAAGTAGGATAAGAAGACAGAGAGTAACAGTAAGTAATAGATATCACTATGATAAGATAACTTTCTAACAGGAATCTGAATGACATTATGGCATTGGCAATATGGAGATCTGAGTGACAAGCTTCCAGACTTAGTAACACAAACAAAAGACAGAAGAGGAAACATGCTTGGCTTGTTAATTTAAAAAAAGAAAAATGTAAAAAACAATTGGGGATGAAATCTTTTCTTATATTCTTATATCTTTGGAAAATATTCCTAGGAGTATATTTGTGAAGTCAAAGATATTCACATTTTTTCTCATAATTCTTTTAATATTTTTGAACAAAATTTGTTCAGTGGAATAATTTTTTAAAACTTCAAAGTTATATCTCACTACTACTTAGTGAGGTATTAAAACTCACTACAAATGAGTTCACTTTCAACAATCTGCTAGGTGTATTTCTGTTGTTTGCTTGCATGTACAACCAGGCCAATCATTTGCCATTATTCAACAATGGTCGATGATAAATATCAGCCTGCCATGATTTGCATGTTACTTTGCACATGTTCCCTTTCAGACTATAAGTTCAGAGAGGATAAAACTCTGTACCACTGTACATGACAACACTTCACATTCTAGATATTCTAGAACTGTGTGACATTTTATCACATTTCCTTTTTTATATTAAATTTACTCCTTAAACAGTAAAAACAGTAACCGTGTATTATTTGCTCAGTATCCATCATAAATGCCTAGACAGCACTAAATGCCCAATATGTACCTTAGATGGATGAATAAATGAAAAACTTCTTACCAATATTATAATTAAGATAAAGACTAACAAAGAATAATAATAAACTAATTTTAAATGGTCATTAAGTTTTCAAAAATGACCAAAAATCTCCAGCCCCCAAAGTCTCTTGTTATGATTTCTGGTTGCTCAGTTGTCACTCAAAGTCTGTATATTGTCTTAAAATCTCTTATCTTAAAATCACTTTTAATCCTCTCTACGGACTCCATAGTTCTAAGGATACCTTATAAAACAGGATTCTGGGCACTCAGCTTCTCCTCAGTGGGAAAGTTCAGGCTGAACACTTAGCAGGCGCTGCCTCTAAAGAGAACAGTCACAACCCTTATGGCAGAGATTTTGCACTTAGTAGTTCAGAAGCCCCTAGGCAGACTACAGACTATGGCAAAAGGTGTGGAGTCTCTCATTTGTACAGACTGGATTCGTCACAAATTTACCAGGTCAAGAATTCCAGAGAAAGTATTTCAGTTTTCACCTGCCAACCATGAAAAATATGGTGGGGATCCACAGAACCCTCATAAACTGCATATTGTTGCCAGAATAAAAGGCACAAAAAGACGTCCATATTGGGAAAAAGATATAATAAAGATGCTTGGATTCCAAAAGGCACATACCCCTCAAGTTCACAAGAATATCCCTTCAGTGAACGCAAAACTGAAAGTGGTTAAACATTTGATAAGAATCAAACCCCTGAAGTTGCCACAAGAACTTCCAACAGAAGAGGACATGTCCAGCACATGCCTTAAGAGCACTGGGGAGTTGGTAGTGCGGTGGCATCTGAAACCTGTGGAGCTGAAAGCAATTAAGTCCTAATGCCAGAGCAGCTTCAAATTTAAAAGTGCAGATCATTTTCTGTTAAAAAATGGTGACAAAGTGTTTTCATTCAAATATATGTTAAATACCAGTCCCTTAAAAAAAAAAAAAAACAGGATTCTATGTCTAATATCTCTTTCTATTCTTGTCTGTTTCATCTTCTTTAGCTGTACTGTAAACACAAGCTTACAATAAGCTTGTAAATACAAACATAATGTAGAAATCAACTCAGTCAATGGTTTATATTTCTAGAATAATTCCAAGTTACATAGATGTTAACTTTGTGTCCAATTTTCCTCATATGTAAAATCAGTAAAGCAGACGCTGTCATTTCAGGAACACCAGCATCGGTTTTTTACATACACAGGACTGCTTCCTGTGTCTCTCTGAGGATGTTTTTAGAATATGGTAACATGTCAGTGCCTAGGAACCAATGTCCTAGAAGCAACCCCCAACCAATGAGTCATAGGAGTTGATAGATAAAGTCCTCAGCTTCCTTGTCCTTCGGTGGTGCCATTCTAAAGCACATTCTATACAGTCTCTGAAGGTTCTTCAGTGGTACTTGAGCCTTGGTTACACATAGCAGACACTCACTAATTAACAGACCTTTGTCTGATTTCCCCTCTTACCTGTCTCACTTCCTCACTACTTCACACAGAATAGAGAATTAGACCTGATTTCTCAAATAAAATATTTGTACCCAAGTTATTGTCTCAGGGTCTCCTCTTTGGGTAACACAAGCTAAGACACTGGAAAATAATAGCAGCATCCATCACATAAAGCCATTGAAGGCATTATGGCATCAAGACAAGTGCTTAGAATAGTGCCCATGATGTAGACTCAGTTCACAATGTTAATTATTAGTAGTATGAGCCAGGTTTATTAGTGCTATACCTAGTATTATTTGTCTCCTCTGACCTACTGCCACTTGATTTTACCAATCTTGGTTCTCTATTTAGATCCACACTTTTTCTCTTGATATTTGTCTCAATTCCCACTCAATCAATGGCACACAATGAAATTGTTAGACTTTTTGTGTTTACCTTTTAACTTTTCCTTCTCTGAAATGAACCAGTTAGGGTTATCTCCAACTGCTTCAAAGGTAGAAATGTGAAACTGGACAAATATAACTAAAAAGACTTGTATTACTGCTGAGATGTGGTTGGAAAGACACAGGTTTTCCAGTTTAGCCTCTTTTTCTGCTGGAAATACAAAGTACAAAAGCAATTCCCAGGTGAGCATTTAAGACCAATGATAGCGGATCTATCTGAACAAGTATACATGTTGCTGGAAAACTCATTCTCTTTTTTTACCAGTATCAGTACTCTGAATTTCTTGAATTAATTTTCAACTAAGATTAATTCTAGAACAATTCCCTCAGAGTGTAGTTGGATAGTTGCCTCCTGGATATTTATTTTTATCCTTTCTCCAAACTACCAGAGGATATGAGACATCTGAGTATGCAATAAGTAAATCTTGCTGGATTGGTATTAAAATTACATAACAATTTCTCTTTTGCATGTGAATATCTCAAAACAATCAGATTATTCCTATTTAGGCTAGCTGCCCAAAAGTTTGTAACTAAAGTTATAGATATTAAAACACATTTGTGATGGATTAGACTGATATAATTGGTGATTTGTATAATAAGGATAATTTCATCTTGTTTTTAGTTTTATTAACTGTGGCAAAATACACATAATGTAAAATTTACCATCTTACCATTTTTAAGTGTACAGTTTAGCAGTTTTAAGCACATTATTGTACAATCTCCAGCACTCTTTTCATTTTGCAAAACTGAGACCCTATACCCATTAAACAAGTCTCCATCTCCTCTTTTCTCAATCCCCTGCCAATCGCCAATCTAATTTCTATCTATATGAATTGACTGTTCTTGGTAACTATTATAAGTGGAATCATACCTCACGTGTCTTTTGTGACTGGCTTATTTCATTAGCCTAATTTCTTCAAGGTTTATCCATGCTATAACATAGGTCAGAATAGCCTTCCTATTTAAGGCTGATAGTATCCCATTTTATATATATATACATATATATGTATATATATATACACACATATATATGTATATATACACCATATTTTGTTTATCTATGGATTCATCAATGAACACTTGTGTTGTTTCCACCTTTTGGCTATTGTCAATAATGCTGCTATAAAATTGGATGCTTGAATTTAGGCTGATAAGAAGGAGCTATAAGTTGAAAAACTAGTGCAAGGGGCAAGTGCATAACAAACTGGCAATAGCATATTATAGTGGTCAACAACTCTTTTTTGGTTTCAGAGACCAGTTTAGTAGAAGACAATTTTTCCAAGAACAGTGGGGTGGTGTGGGTGAGTGGTTTCGAGATGATTCAAGTGTGTAACATTTATTGGGCCCTTTATTTCTATTGCAATATATAATGGAATAATTATACAACTCACCATTAAAAAAAAGAGGCACAGACGAAAGTTGTAAATAAAATAATTGGTGGGCAGCCACTGATCTGACAGAAGGTAGAACTCACCCATGGCTCACCCTCTCTGTGTTACCTGGTTTCTCACAGGCCAGCAAGCTGTATCAGTCTATGGTCAGAGATTCCCCTGGCATATTTTTTTAATGAGGCAGATAAGGTTTAAGAGATTGGAACTTAGTTGGTCCCAAAGAACAAGAAGTTGTGCAAAATTCTTGTTCATGTTTGTATCAGTAGTATATGTCATTAAAATTGTATTTTTAAAAATAAAATAAAATGGAGATAGAGTCTACCCATCAGAGACCAAAGCCTTTTGTAATGTAAGCCTGACCCATACCCAGACACACAAAGGTTGACATTGTCATCAGACCACTGCAATTTAGTCTATCACCTAGGATTGTGACAGAGAAAGAAGGCAAACATCCCATAGTCCATGTGACATGAAATGTTTTAAAAACCTTATGAATCATGCTTCCACTAATTTGGTCATGTCATAGGATCATTGCTACCCCTAATTAAGGGCTTCTCTGCATGAGGCATCATCATAGGCACTGCTGAATGAGTGTCCTCATCACCCTTGTATGATTAAAATCAAAGACACAGAAAACAGCTACAGACAGATTCCAAGGACATCTGAACATAAAATTCCATCAAATTATAAAGCCACTAAAAAGGTATACACCTTAAGACAGACTATATAGTATAGAATAAACGATAAGTAGGTGTCATTGGCAGGTATGTATATTAATAGAGTGGATCAGTGGACCTTTGGGGAAAAGTTATTACTTCTTGAATTTATCAGGAAAGTTCACTCAAGGATGTTTTGAAAAAGTTCAATTTTGAAAGATAATCATCTTCTTTCTACACTTTTCACATAAAGAGCTAACCATTAAGGTAGTAAATCATAGATCAAAGTTAGTTAGCATAGCCTAGATGCAGAAAAAGGCATTTTTTGCATGTAAGAAGTAAGAAATTCAATACCAAAGTAATATTATCAGTCGTCTGATCATTTTCAATCACAGACAGGAAGTATGACACAAACTTTTCCATAATATTTGGGTGCGTATGAACTAACCTTATTTTCTCTGTCCCCAGAGCCAATACTTGCGTAATTATTTGATATATATAATTTTTTTATCAAAAGCATTGGTGCACATCAGTGAGAACTTTCAACCACCTTGAAAATGACTTTTAGAATATTTCATTAGCAGACTGTCTTTCAGAGCCTGAGTTGACATTCATGTTTCTTCATACCAGTCTTTCATCCATAAAATCCTTTGTTCTGCTGAACAGTTTTCAGACAATGTGGGCAATCAAAAAAAAAGCGTCCATTCCAGCATTTGATCAGTCTTATTCAAATCTCATCTATTAATGCTCTTTTGAGATCTTTCTAAGAATTTTATTTCCTTTCTTTCAGTATCATCATATTATTTCCTTCAAAACTCTCCAAACTTAATGAAATGGAAGCTTGACATTTCATAGGAATAGGCAAAATTCATGGTTAAATTTGATTCATTTTTTATCACTTTCAGTAAAGTATATGGGAAAATAACTGCTGTGTTTAGTTTGAAGATTTATTTTTAATTACAGAAGATTAAATTTTTAGCACTCAAAACATTAGAAAAAAATGCCAATTACTTAAACAACCTTTTATACATAAATAATATATTCAAAGCCAAATAATACAAGTAACCCAATAAATTATTTTCAGTATTTTAGTAAAAAAATAAAATGCTAAATGAATATTTTGAGGAACAACCTGTTTATAACACATCCTGTAAGTAGGATATGTTTGGGAATCACAAAGTCTCAGGACTGTGTAGAACATCAAACTCCAACACATCTAGTTCTGCAATGCCAGAATCACCTTGGCCACTTTAACCTCTCCAATATTTATGTGAAAATATACATCTGTTTAGCTATTTAGCTAATCTATTGTGTATACTTTAAAATGAAGCTGTTCCTACGTAAGTAAAATTTCAGCATGCCTTGTCATGTGAGTGTGTATTTTGTGAAATACATACATTTCAGAAGTAGAAAATTCTAGTTTATCTGCACACTTATGCCTACTAATCCCACTACATTAATATGAACAGTCATTTAGAAATTTTGGTCTTGGCAGAGGTTGGGAAGATGGTGGCCGAGCCAGTCGGACTACGTGAGTCCCCGTGTGATCACTCACACAGGTATATGAAAAAATTTGTGAATATGTGGAAAATTTTGTGTATATGCTGGTGAACAAATGGGCATGTGAGTGGTTGACTAAGTGAGGGCTAGGGAGCGGCCAGGGCTCTCCTGGTACAGCGACTGGTGCCACCGCTACTGGGCTTGGACCCTAGCGATGCCCAGGATGCAGAAGTCGAGAACCATTTTCTTTTTCTTTTCTTTTTTTTAAATCAGCAAACCTTCCCTAGAAAGAAAATGCTAGGGAAAACTGACTAAGTGGGGGATCGTGAGCAAGTGGCAGGTCCCTGGTGAAACAGCTGATGCTGCGGTTTCTCTGCTTCCTCCCTGGCTCTTCCCAGGTCACAGAAGCAAAGCACCATTATTTTTAAAAAAAACAGACAAAAACAGCAGGGAGAAAATACCACTCAAGGCTCTCTCTCACTGGTGCAACAGGAGAGAGACTATCAGCTCCTAGCCTTGCCAAACCACTTCAGCACCTGGCAGGGCACTGGCAGCAGGGGCTACAGAGGGAGTCCAAAGGCAAAGTCCCACCGAAGAGGACAAGAGAGGCACCCCACCACCATCTTGAAGGAGGGGCAGGAAAGTGATCTGACTCGCTCACCACAGAGCACAGACCCAATCTTTGTGACTGGCAGATCAACTACTCAGGGATTGATCGTGGCCCAGAAGGAATATCCTGAAAGCACAAACTTCAGAGGGACCTGACGAGTGCTGAGTTCCAGGTTCCCCACTCCCTACCCTGACTCAGCTATGGGATGAAGGGTGTGGCCAGAAAAGGATGAGGAAGAACTCCAAAGAGATCATTGGAAATAAATAACAATATGACAAGCATGGAAAGCAGAATTAACCTAGCTGAAGAATCTCAGAACTTGAAGACCAGAATATGGAATTAACCCTATCTGTTAAAAAAAAAAAAAAATAGAAAGAAGACTCAGAAAGAAAGAAAAAAACCTACAAGAGATGTGCAATTATATCAAGAGGCCGAACCTACACCCGATTGGTATCCCAGAAGAAGAAAGGGAAATGGAGAACAACTTGGAGCAAGTATTCCAGGAGATAATCCAAGAAAATTTTCTCCATCTCACCAAAGATGTGACCAACCAAGCACAAGAGATACAGAGAACTCCCACAAGACATCAAATGAAAAGACCAACCCCTAGACACATAGTAATTCACCTACACAAAGTAGGCACAAAAGAAAAAATCCTAAAGGCAGCAAGAGAGAAAGGTCAGACTACCCACCAGGGAAAACCAATCAGAACAGCAGCAGACCTCTCGGCAGAAACACTACAAGCAGGAAGGGATGGGAGCCCTATATTCAAAGTCCTCAAAGATAAATAATTTAAACAAAAAATTTCCTATCCATTCAAGCTCAGCTTCTTCAGTGTTGGAAAGTTAAAAACCTTCCCAGACATCCAATCTCTAAGAGATTATGGAACTTTCAGACCAGCTCTACAGTAGACACTTAAAAAGGTATTAAGCACAGAAGAAAGAAAAAAAAAAATGACCACACACTTACCAAGAGAACTGCAGAGCACAGAATCAACAGAGAATACAGTGAAAGAAGAAACTTGAAAACACACACATTCATTAACCCCAAAGCCAAAAGAAAATAAGCAAACAAAGAAAAAACTTCATAAGAACCTCATGACAGGGAGAAGCAATCACATTTCAATAATCAGCCAGAATGTGAATGGACTAAATGCACCATTGAAAAGACACAGAATGGCAAACTGAATAAAAAACCATGACCCAATTATTTGCTGCATCCAGGAGATTCATCTCACTTCAAGGGACGCACACAGACTAAAAGTTAAAGGATGGAAAATGAGTTTCTAGGCAAATGGATCACAAAAGAAGGCAGGAGTTGCAATCTTAATATCAGACAAAACAGCTTTTAAGCTACGAAAAAATTTAAAAGGTGCAACTTTTTGATAAAAGATAACTATAATGATTAAAGATTCAATCCATCAACAAGAACTATCCATCCTAAACATATATGCACCCAACACAGGAGCATCAGCATTTATAAAACCACTATTAAGTGACCTAAAAAAAAATATTGACTCTAACACTATTATAGCAGGGAACTTGAATATCCCCTAACCTACTGGATAGATCATCGAGGCAAAAAATCAACAAGGAGATCCAGAACCTAAACTTGACACTTGACCAAATGGACTTAATAGATACAGATTATCCAACCCAACAACCACAAAATATACATTCTACTCATCACCACATGGAACTTACTCCAAGACTGATCACATCCTTGGTCATAAATCAAGCATAAACAAATTCCAAAGGTTGAAATCTTGCCATGCACACTCTCAGACCACAGTGGAATAAAAATAAATATCAACACCAGCAACATTTCCCCAAAGCCCACAAAGAAATGGGCATTAAATAGCATAAGGCTGAACAACTACTGGGTCAACACTAAAATCAAAGCAGAAATTGAAAGATTTCTGGAAACAAATGAAAATGAAGAAACATCTTACCAAAACCTCTGAGATGCCATGAAATCAGTTCTCAAAGGGTAATTTATATCTCTACGAGCACACATTTAAAAAATGGAAATATCACAAGTGGAGAGCCTAACAAATCACCAAAGGGAGCTGGAAAGAGAAGACCACCAAAACCCCAACTTTAACAGAAGAATGCAAATCACCAAAATAAGAGCCCAAATACAGGATATAGAAGACAAAAATATCATAGAAAACATCAACAAAGCAAAAAGCTGGTTCTTTGAAAAAATTAACAAAATTGATGGACCCCTAGCAGGAATGACCAACAAAAAGAGAGAAGAAGCCCAAATAAACACAATCAGAAATACAAAAGATCAAATCATAACTGACCCCAAAGAAATACAAAAGATTATCAGAGTTTTGCTATGTACACCTACATGGAAACAAACTTGATAACCTAAATGAAATGGAGGACTTCCTGACATGGCACAACCTCCCCAGGTTGAAACAAGAAGGCATTGAAAAACTAAACAGGCCAGTAAAAACCCAGGAAACTGACTCTGTCATATGAAACTACCTACAAAAGATAGCTCTGGACCAGAGGGCTTTCCATCAGAATTCTACAA
Source organism: Carlito syrichta (assembly GCF_000164805.1). Taxonomy (NCBI): domain Eukaryota; kingdom Metazoa; phylum Chordata; class Mammalia; order Primates; family Tarsiidae; genus Carlito; species Carlito syrichta. The sequence continues at coordinate 200,233 of NW_007260131.1, read as the reverse complement.
AACTTACAAAGAAGAGCTTATGCCTATCCTTTAGAAAGTATTCCAGACAATTGAGAAAGATGGAATTCTCCCGAAATCATTTTACAAAGCTAAAATGACACTGATAACCAAACTGGATATAGATCCAACAAAAAAAGAGAATTACAGACCAATATCAATTATGAACATAGATGCAAAAATCCTCAATAAGATTCTAGCAAATCAGATCCAAAAACACATCTCTAAAATCATCCACCATGACCAAGTGGGCTTCATTCCCAGGATGAAGTGCTGGTTCAACATTCACAAGACCACATACGTAATTAAATACATCAGCAGATGTAAAAACAAGAACCACATGATTATCTCATTAGATGCAAAAAATGCTTTTGATAAAATCCAGCTTCCCTTCTTGATAAAAACCCTCAAATACCTAGGTATAGAAGGAACAGATCTCAAAATAGTAAGTGCCATCCACGATAAACATACAGGTAACATATTGCTAAATGGACAGAAACTGGAAGCAGTTCCCCTGAAAACTGGAAGAAGACAAGGCTGCCCACTCTGACTCCTCTTATTTAACGTTGTGTTGGAAGTCCTAGCTCAGGCAATTAGACAAAAGAAGGAAATCAGGGGTATCCAAATAGGGAAAGAGAAAGTCAAGTTGTCCTTCTTTGCTGATGTTATGATCTTATACCTTGGAAATCCAAGAGAATCTGTCAAAAATCTGATTGCACCAATAAAGGCAAAGTCTCAGAGTACAAAATAAATTTACAAACGACAGTTGCATTCCTATACACCAACAACAAGCAGGCAGAGACCCAAATTAAAAGCACAATCCCATTCACAATCGCCACAAAAAATGAAATACTTTGGCATCTTCCCAACCAGAGAAGTGGAAGAGTTTTACAATGAGAACTACAAAACACTGCTTAAAGAAATCCAAGAAGAGACAAACAAATGGTAAAATAGTCCATGCTCATGGATAGGAAGAATCAACATTGTTAAAATGTCCATCCTACCATAGGCAATCTACAGACTCAATGCAATACCCATTAAATTACCAACATCATTCTTCTCAGACCTGGAAATGACAATACAGAAATTCATGTGGAAACATAAACGACCATGAATAGCCAAAACAATCCTTAGCAAGAGAAACAAAGCAGAAGGTATTACACTTCCAGACTTCAAACTTTACTATAGGGCTACCGTTATCAAAACAGCCTGGTATTAGTACAAGAACAGGCACATAGACCAATGGAACAGGATAGAGATTCTGGAAGCAAAGCCTCAATTTCTCAACCAACTCACCTTTGACAAAGCCTCCAACAACAACTGGGGAGAGGAGAACTTATTCAGTAAATGGTGCTGGGAAAATTGGCTGAAGATTGAAACAGGACACCTCTATCACCATACACAAAAATCAAATCTAAATGGATCAAAGACCTAAACATAAAATCTCAAACTATAAGATCTTAGAAAACGCAGGAGACACACTTATGGAAATTGGAAGTGGCAACCAGTTCCTATTCAGATCCCTAAATGCCCATACCATAAGATATAAGACAGACAAGTGGGACCTCATCAAACTAATGAGCTTCTGCAAAATAAAAGAAACCATCAAGAGAGCATGGAGACAGTTCACAGTATGGGAAAAAAAATATTTGCCAACTGTATATCTGACAAAGGCCTAACATTTAGGATCTACAAGGAATTCAAACGTGCCAAAAGGAAAAAAAAAAAAAAACAGACCCTTTAAAAAGTGGGCAAAAGACATGAATAGACACTTCTCAGAAGAATATATATGGGAAACCAACAGACATATGAAAAAGTGTTCAGTATCACTCATCATCAGAGAAATGCAAATCAAAGCCACATTGAGATAACACCTAACCCCAGCAAGAATGACCATCATTAATAAAACAAACAACAACAGATGCTGGCAAGGATACAGAGAAAAAGGAATGCATCTACATTGCTGGTGGGAATCAAACTAGTGCATCCTCTTTGGAAGACAGTGTGGCAGTTTCTGAAAGAACTAGAAATTGATCTTCCATATGACCCAGCAATTCCCTTATTGGAATATACCCGGAGGAACTCAAATCATTCTACAAAAAAGATACCTGCACACGTATGTTTGTTGCAGCTCTATTCACAATTTCAAAAACATGGAACCAACCATGTTGCCCATCGAAGCTGGACTAGATTAAAAAAAAGGTGGTACATATACACAGTGGAATATTATGCAGCCATTAAAAGGACAAACATAAAGACTTCACAGCAACTTGGATGGATTTAGAATCAATCATACTCAGTGATCTATCACAGAAACAAAGAATAGAGTACCATATGTTCTTACTCATAAGCAAACCTTGAACAATTATAATACTATAAGAAAGCTATTGGCAGTAGTGGGAAACTATCAGGGAAGAGAGAGTGGGATTGACAATTGAGGGAAACTGACAGGGGAGGGAGGGGCATACCTCATCAACAAGGATGCCTGCATAATCAATGTTTGTATACCTAACCCTGAATTGTACCCCACATCTTTATAATAAAAAATATACAAATTTTTTTAAAAAGAAATGTTGGTCTTTAGAGTTAAATGCAAACCATAAAAACAAAGAAAATTTGCTTTGCAGAGCTTATAAAGACATTTTAAGTAGGATTCCTGCAGGGGAGAAAGACACATGAATCAAAAGTCACAGTATAGTGTGTCCAGAACTTACATGTATATACAAGTTTCAGTGAATGTAGAGAAAAGAGGGCATACGTTCTGTCATAGATTGGTCCTAATATATGCCTGCTTGTTTTATTCAGGCCTTATCATCCTCACAATTCTGGAAAATTCCAGTGATAACTTGGCAAATTGAGACACTATTTGGAGTCAGTGATTTTGTATAGCTCAGCAAATAGTCATAAATAAAGGTTTACCATCTTATCTTGCCACCCATGACCCAAAATTTATTTACAGTCACTCCCCAAACTTTCTCACCCTTGTTCCATCTTTAATTTACTCTTTGTAGTCTATCTTCTGCCCCACCACTGTCTTGAAAGCTCTTTAACCAGAGTCCCCAATGATTTGGAGGGATGAATTCCAGTAAATATTCCTCAGTCTGCACTTCACATATTTTGTTTGCCCCCTTCAGATCTACTCCCAGCTTTCCACCAACCTGTTCTGCACTCAGAGTCTGCTCTATATGAAAAACATTTACTAGTTCCTCTGTTTCCAGTTGGACTTAGCCAATGGAGAGCCCAGACAAGAGAAACGAGAGAAGTCAAGAGAGAGTCAAGGGAATTACTCTTCACCCGCTCCTTGCAAGGTCCCTCAATCAAGATTCAGAGTTCCTTTAGCAATAGTCTCCACAAAGCTCTTTCGTGACAGCTTCTGGTCACTGCTCCTCCTCTTGCCCTTCTAGGCTGAGGAGTAGTTATGACATCACTCTCTTTCTTGCCCTATAAAGGCACTATCATATGGGGTTTCCCCGCTCACACCTTGGTAAACAGGTTCTTTATTAAGCCTACTTCCCTCAAATCACCCAGTTTGAGAGTGCAATCTGTTGCCTGCTGGAAGCCTAAAAAACTACAGTTCTTATCTCATTTGTCAGTTCTCCAACATTTGATACCATTGTCACTCTCTTATCTCTGACTCTACCTGCTTAGTCTCCTTAATGACTCTGTCTTCATGTGGTCAAGAAAAGGTGACATTACTAGAAGATGGTCACCTAGTAGTAGCCAACTGATACCTCTCTCACAGAGCAGACCAAGGAAGAGAGTTCCAGAAACCAGTGACTCCAGCAGCTTAAGCAGGTTGAGATGGAGGATGCATCCCCACATCCTGCAGAGGATTCTTGGGACACACAGGAAGCAAGGAGGAGAGAGAGCAGGCAACTGACTTTGAAGCCAGGATGTCCCATTCCCACCAGGAGCCAAGCTTACATTGGATTTGCAGATCTGCTTGTATGTAAGAGGGGGTGAGTGCTACTGACATGGTCTGCAATGTTCCCTTCTCCCCAGCTGCTCAAGTGTATAGTCACATGTGGGAGGCAGCCAGGAAACAACACAGCAGCATGCTGCCAGAATCCACATGGAGCTGAGAACTCATCCAATCTCTGAACAGATTCTCCCAGTGAGCATCACTTGGTAGCCAGTGCCCAGACTGGGAAAGATCACCTACAGGTTTCACTCACTCAGAAAACAGGAGTAAGCTACAGCATTAACCAGTTTGGAGCAAGCTTTGGCAGATTCCAGTGCATTTGAGTTCTGAATACAGATCAGCCTTTAGTAGGGGAAGAATTAAGGGAAAACCATTTATCTCCTATCTCCCCACAGGAGCACTTCTGAGCAATGAATGGTGCTGCCATTCTGGCAGTGCAGCCACAGTGGCCAGGGCACCACAGGAAAAATTTTGCAGTGGAAAGTCACTTTGAGTTCTGAGTACTCCCAAGCTTGAAATATGAAGCTGTAGGCAGTGAGGAAAAGATGCCTGCAGTCCTGTCAATCCTTCTCTCACTGTGGGAACTTTTGAATGGCCAAGAACGTCCCAGGACAGTTAGACTATATCTAATTACAAAACAAGAAAACAATAAAAAGAGAAGAGTTGGACTTCACAGATGATGAAGAACCAGAAAAAAAATAAACCACCATCAATTCCCAAAGACTTAAGGAGGTATCACCCACAAAAACTCCTCTCAGATCCCAAACAAAGAAACCCATTCAAAATGACCCTGATGACAGACATAGAATTCAGACTATGAATGGCAAAAGCAACCAAGGGAAACCATAAGAAAATGGAAGTAAAGAATGCCCAAGAAAAAAAAACAGTGCAGGAAACAAGGGTTGACCTGGCCAATCTGAAATCATGGCAATGGAGAATTCCATCCTGGAATTTCAAAGCACAGCAACAAACCTAGACAGCAGAATTAACCAGGCAGTGGAAAGAATCTCAGAGTTTGAGGATCAAAATGTTGAACTAACACAGCCTGACAAAAGCAAGGAGAAAAGACTCAAAAAGAATGAACAAAGCCTACAAGAAGTGTGGGATTATGTATAGCCTAAATCATTGGTTGATTGGCATCCCTGAAATAGAAGAAGAAACTGAGAATACCCTGGAACAAGCCTTCCAAAAGGTCATCTAAGAAAATTTCCTTTACCTCGCTAGAGAGGTGACCATCCAAATGCAAGAAATGAAGAGAACCACTGCAAGGTATTACATGAGAAAATATCCCCCAAACAAGTAGTAATCCATTTCCACAGGGCAAGCAGGAAAGAAAAAATCCTAAAGGCAGCTAGACCACCTACCGAGGAAACCCATCAGAACTGCAGCAGATTATCAGCAGAGACCCTATAAGCCAGAAGGGACTTGGGTCTCGTCTTTAATATCCTTAAAGAAAAAAAAATTCCAGCCAAGAATTTTCTATCCTGCCAAGCTAAGTTTCTTCAGTGAAGGAGAATTAAAATTCTTCTCAGACAGGCAATCCCTAAGAGAATATGCCATCTCCTGACCAGTCCTTTAGGAGATGCTTTAAGTTCTGAGCACAGAAATTAAAGAGCAGTTGTACCCATCACAAAAATACAGGTAAGCACAGACTTAATAGATCATACAGATCAACCACAAAACCAAAAAAGGCAAAGAAATCTCTTAAGAGCATTATGGCAGGGATTAAACCCTCGCATATCAACGATTAACTTGAATATGAATGGACGGGATGCTCCACTCAAAAAACATAAGAGTGGCAAACTGGATAAAGAAACTTTATCCAGCATAAAGTTTCTTGATCCAACATTCAGCTGCCTCCAAGAGACCTATCCCACTGCAAAGGACATTCACAGGCTCAAAGTAAGAAGCTGGAGAAAGATCTTCCAGGCAAACAAAAAACAAAAACAAGTAGAGGTAGCTTTTCTTATATCAGAACAAAGAGACTTCAAATCAGTAAAAGTTTAAAAGGATGCTGAAAGACACTGCATAATGATAAAAGCCTCCATTCATCAGCAAGAAATCTCCATCTTAAATATATGTGCACCCAACACAGGAGCGCCAAGATTTATAAAATAATTACTCCTTAAGTTAAGAAAAGACATAGACACACTTATAGTTAGAGACTTTGATACCCTACTAACATCCTTAGACCAGTCATCAGGCAAAAGTCCAACAAGGAAATCTGGAACCTTAACTCAATACTTGACCAACTGAGCCTAAGAGACATCTACAGAACACTTTACCCAACCACCACCCAATACACGTTCTACTCATCAGCACATGGATACTCTAAGATACACATACTCTAACATTGACCACATTCTCAGGCATAAATCAAGCATTAACAAATTTCAAAAGGTTGAAATATCACCAAGTATCTCTTCAGAACACAGTAAAATAAAAATATATATCATCACCAACAGAATCCCCCACAAAAAAAAAAAACTCATGGAAATTAAACAATATGCTTCCGAATGACTTTTGGGTTACACAGAAATCAAGGTAGAAGTAAAAAGATTCCTAGAAACAAATTAAAACAAAGACATCATATCAAAACCTCTGGGATATCTTGAAAGTGATACTGAGAAAGAAGGTTATACATGCACATATCAAGAAATTAGAGGAATTTCAAGTAAAGAGCCTAAAGTTATGTCTGAAGGAGCTGGAAGGCAAGAACAAGCAACTCCTAAGTTTAGTAGAAAAATCTAGATTGCTAAGATAAAATCACAATTGTAGGAAATAGAATCCCAAAATAGAAAGGATAAGCAATCTTTTCTTTGAAAGAAAAAATAAGATTGACAGACTTCTGACCAGATTGACTAAAAAAAGAGAGAGAGAGAGAAGACAGAGAGAAAGTCTTAATAAACTTAATTAGAGATGAAAAAGGCAAGGTCACAACTGACCCTAAAGAAATGCAAAAGATTATCAGAGATTACTGTGAACATCTGTATGCAAATAAACTAGAAAATCTAGAGGAAATGGAGGAATTTCTGACTTCACACAACTGACTAAGTTCAAAACAGAAGAAATTGAACCCTAAAGACATCAATAGTAATCTGAGAAATTGAGTCAGTTATAAGACACCTTTCCAATAAAATAAATGTAATTCATCACATTAAAAAGTGTAAAAACAAGAACCACATGATTATCTCACTAGACACAGAAAAAAGTATTCAATAAAATTTAGCATCTCTTTTTGATAAAAGCCCTCAAATACTAGACATTGAAGGAACGTTCCTCAAAATAGTAAGAGCCATTTATGACAAACCTGCAACCAGAATCATACTTAATGAGCAGAAGATATAAGAATTCTACCTAAGAACTGGAATAAGACAAGAATGTTCACTCTCACCTCTCCTATTCAGCATTGTTCTGGAATTCTTAGCAAGAGCAATCTGAGAGGAGAAAGAAATCAGGGGTATTCAAATAGGAAAAAAAGAAGTTAAGTTATACCTTTTTATAGATGATACAACTCTATATCTAGAAAATCCTAAAAAGTCTGCCTAAAACCCCACACTGAATGACTTGGGTAAACCCTCAGGATACAAAATCAACGTGCAAACAACAGCTGCATTTCTATCCACCAACAACAGGCAGGCTGAGAGCCAAATAAAAAATGCAGTTCCATTCACAATAACCACAAAAAATGAAATACCTGGACATCCACCTAACCAGAGAAGTGACAGATCTTTACAATGTGAACTACAAAACACTGCTCAAAGAAATCAAAAATAATACAAACAAATGGAAAAACATTCCATGCTCATGGATTGGAATAATCAACATTGTCAAGATGTCTATCTTACCCAAGACAATCTACAGATTCAATGCCATCCCTTTCAAATTGCCAACATTATTTTTCACAGACCTAGAAAAGAAAATATAGAAATTCATATGGAAGAAAAAAAGAGTCCAAATAGCTAAAGTAATTTTCAGCAAAAGGAGTAAAGTTGGAGGAATCATATTTCCAGACTTTCAACTTTATTACAAGACTTCAGTAACCAAGACACCATGGTATTGGTACAAGAATAGACACATAGACCAATGGAATAGGACACAGAATCGGAAACAAAAACAGTCTTTCAACCAAATCATCTTCAACAAAGCAATCAAAAATAAACATTGGGGAAAGGGAACCATATTTAGCAAATAGTGCTGGGGAAACTGGCTAGCCACATGCAGAAGAATGAAACTAGACCCCTACCTATCATCATATATAAAAATTAACTCCGAATTTATTAAATACTTAAATGTAAAAGACTCAAGCTGTAAGAATCTTAGAAGAAAACTTAGGGAACACCCTCCTGGACATAGGAGTAGGCAATAAATTAATAGCCAAGTTCCCAAAAGCAAATGTAACAAAAGCTAAGATTGACAGATGGGATTTTATCAAACTGAAAAGCTTTTTGCACAGCAAAAGAAACCATCGAAAGAATAAAGATACAGCCCACAGAATGGGAAAAAATATTTGCAAGCTATGTACCTGACAAAGACCTAACACCCAGGGTCTACAAGGAACTCAAATGAATTGAAAGGAAAAAAAAAAACTAAAAAGTGGGCAAAGAACATGAACAGACACTTGTCAAAGGAAGACATACAAGCAGTCAACAAACATATGAAAAAATGCTTAGTTTCACTAATCATAAGAAATGCAAATCAAAACTACAATGAGATACCACCTAACACCAGCAAGGATGGCTATTATTAAAAGGTCTAAAAAACAACAGGGGCTGGTTCAGCTGCAGAGAAAAGGAAACACTTCTACACTGTTGGTGAGAATGTTGGCTAGTTCAACCTCTGTGGAAAGCAGTGTGGCAATTTGTCAAAGAACTAAAAATTGGGTTTCCATATGACCCAGCAATCCCTCTTCTGGGAACATTGTTCTACCAAAAAGATACCAGCACACAAATATTCATTGTAGCATTATTTACAATAGCAAAAACCTGGAACTAACCCAGATGCCCATTGAAAGTGGACTGGATAAAGAAAATGTGGTACATATACACGATGGAATATTATGCAGCCATAAAGAAGAACAAAATCATGGCCTTTGCAGCAACATGAATGCAACTAAAGACTATTGTACTTCGTGAACTATCACAGAAACAAGAACTGACCATATATTTTCACTCATAAGTGAGCACTGATCACTAGTTACATGAACATAAGGGTGGGATCAGAAGACACTGGACACTGCTCTGGGAGGAAAGAAGGGAGGGAAGAGGGAAGAAGGAAAATGCTGCAATACACTGGGTACCTGGTCCACCATCAGGAGGGGAGAGGGGGCCAACTAGAAGCCCAAACTCTACCTGCATGCAACTTAGTTATGTAGTAAATCCTCACTTTGCCCCAAAACTCTAAAATTTTAAAAATAAATAAACAGTGAAAGCATCCATCTTCAAGGTCAAGCATAAGATCCAGGGGGAAAAACTAAAAGGAAAATAAATAAATAAAAACATTCAATAGTCCTCCTCTATAAATACGTAGTCTGAGTGAAAAAAAAAAACACAAGATTTTTTCCAGGTTTTTTTTTAAATTTTTATAGATTTAGGGGTACAAGCTGCAGTTGAGTTACATGAATATATTGCATAGTGGTGAATGAAATCTGGGATTTTAATGTACCCATCATCTGAATAGTGTACATTGTATCCAACAGGTAGTATTTTATTCCTTATCCTCCTCCCATCCTTCCATCTTTTGAGTCTCCAGTGTTTATTTTTTCACTCTGTATACCCATGTTCACTCATTATTTAGCTCCCACTTATAAGTGAGAACATGCAAAAAAAACCCATAAATTTTGACAGTTTTTGAGAGGGGATATTGAAATAATCAGCTATAACTAAATTTGTCTATTTCTCCTTGCAATGCAGTTTGCTTCATGTATTTTGAAGCTCTGTTATTAGATGATTAAGCATTTAGAATTGGTATGTCCTCCCATTAGCATTATAAAATGACCATTATTTATCCTAGTAATATTATTTGCTCAAAATCTTACTTTCATCTGAAATTAATATAGACACTACAACTTTCTTTTGAGTAGTGTTAGCATGCCATACCTATTTCTATTCTTTTTTTAAAAAATGAATCTGTGTCTTTTTTTTTTTAGACAGAGTCACAGTCTGTTACCCAGGCTGGAGTGCATTAATGTAATCATAGCTCAGTGTAGCCTCAACCTCCTGGGCTCAAGTGATCCTTCTGCTTAACCCTTCCATGTAGCTAGGACTACAGATGAGTGTCATCACTGCCAGCTATTTTTTTGTGTGTAGTGACCAGGCCTTGCTATGCTGCCCAGGGTGGTCTCAAACTCCTGGGCTCAAGTGATCTTCCTCTCTTGACTTCCCAAGGCACTGGAATTATGGGCATATGTTACCATGCTTAACCATATATTGTGTCTTAATATTTAAACTTTGTTTTCTGTAGACAGTATATATTTGGGTCATACTTTTAAATTCAATTTTTATACTCTTTACCTTTTAGTGTAGTATTTTTTATTTTAGCAGTTTCTCTAGGTTCACTTTCTATATCTTTAACTTAACACAATTAACTTTCAAGGTATATTTTACCACTTCATGCAAAATAGTAAAACCTCACAAAAGTATATTTATATTCCTCTTCACTCAATCTTTGTCATACATTTTATTTTCTATATATTTATAATTTTTCCATATGTTATATATTGTTTTATTTTTAAATTCTATTTTATTGTTTTATTTTTATTTAAACAGTAATCTATTAAGGGGATTTTTCAAATATGAAGATAATCTTATATGTTTATCAATGTCAATACCACATCCAGTATTCTTAATACCTATAGGCAGATTTTCTATCTGGTGTGATTTACTTTTTCTCTAAAGTATTTCCTTCAGCATTTCTTGGAATGCAGGTATACTAGTAATTAAGTCTTTTAGTTTATTTATTTATTTATTTATGAAAAATTTTTATTTATTTCACCTTCATTTTTGAAAGACTTATCACTGGATATAGAATTCTAGGTTGACAGGGTTTGGGTTGCTTTTTTTTTTTCTTTCACTGCCTTAAAGATAGTATTCATCTGTCTTCTCAATTACATTCTTCAGTGAGAAATCTGCTGTCATCTTTATCTTTTTTTTCAGGACATAATGTGACTTTTTTTCTTGCTCTTCCAAGACTTTCTTCTTTATCAGTGTGTAGGGACCTTCAGTTCCCCCCATTTTCTTTTTTTATTCTGACCAAGAAACACTGAATGCCTGGACAACTCTGTGACACAGCTAGCAGCATGTTTTTTCCTACAGGCTCAAGCAGAGGTCTTTAACATTTCTAGGCACTGATAAAGTTATTTAGGATGTCTAAAACAGTGAAAGAGTAAATGTGTTGTTAAACACATAAAAATTAGCCCCCGTCCTGAGCCTGATTCCATAAACTTGCATACAAACTCCTTAATTTGACTCACTCATTACAGACGTATCTGAGTAGAATGTCTCCTTTCTTGCTGTCCATCACAAAAACACTGCAGCTCATTGTACGTAGGTTATCCTAATAAATGCTGTGACCTGATCACTGTGGCATTAGTATTTCTTTTTTTTTTTTTAATCCCAACCAACCCCATCTCAGGGTAGTTTGGGACAGTCCCTTGAGGGAACTTTTCTGTCAACACTTTTGAGGTAACTCCACGCATGGACTAGACAGAACATGGTGGTTTTGAGCAGTTGGATTGTGATGTATTTTGGTGTCATTTTCTTCATTTTCCTTGTGCTTTAGGTTTTTGTACTTTTGTATTTATAAGTAAATGGTTTTCCTCTGATTTGGAAAATTTTAGCCATCATTTCTTCAACTATATTTTCTGCATTCCATCTCCTATGAAGATCACAATTACATGTATATAATATCACTTGTTGTCCCGCAGCTCACTGATGCCTTTTCCATTGTCTTTCATTTTGGATACTTCCTATTACTGTGTGTTCCAGTTCACTAATTATTTCCTCTGCAATGTCTAATCTGTCATCAGCCCCATTCCAAAAGTTTTTCATTTTAGACATTGCAGTTTTTAATCTCTAGAAGTTTCATTTTGGTCTTTTTTAAATCTTTTATGGTTTTACTAAGCTTTTTGAGTATATGGAATATAGTTATTAGAATGTTTTATGATCTTTTCTGCTAATTCTAATATTTGTTAGTTCTGGGTTGGTTTAAATTGAATGATTTTTCTTCTCAATATATGTTGTATTTTCCTGCTTCTTTATCTACCTCGTAGTTGCTTATTGGATGCCAGACATTGTAAATTTTATCTTTTTGATTGCTGGATACATTTGTACCACCAGAAATATACTTGAGTTTTGTTCTGTGAAATAATTAAGTTACTTGAAAATTGTTTGATCCTTTCAGGTTTTGCTTTTGACATTTATTAGGCAGGAGAGAGTCATGTCTAGTATAATACTAATTATTTACACTAGACAAGAACCTTCTGAGTGCTCTACCTAATGTCCCCAAAATTATGAATTTTTTCTGTGGGACCTCATCTCATGTGAGATCTCAATGATGTTCCCTTTAATCTTTTCAGATGGCTTTTTTTTTTAGCCCTGGGTAGATTTCACACACACACACACACACACGCATGTATGCACACATATATTAATTAGTACTCAATTAAATATTCCAGAAACACTCTGCAATCTCTAGGTCTTTCTGTGTGTGTGTGAAGCTCTTACATCTTCAGTACTTTCTTGTAAACTCTACCTGCCTTTGTCTCTCCAGACTCTCAGCTGTCTTCCCAACCCAGAATGTCTTCTGGGCTTCACTTGAGTTTTCCCTTCTTCTATTGTGGTCAGAAGGCTTTCTCTAGGCAGTAAACTAGGGCAATCATTGGGTTCATCTCATTCGTTTCCCATCTCTCAGAGATCATTGTCCTCCATTGCTTCATGCCAGTGTCTTGAAAACCATTGTTTTGGGGGAGTTCTGGGAAGATGACAGTGGAGTCAGTTGGACTGCACAAGTCCCTGTGTTAGTGAGTGAGTGTACGGACAAATTTGCATTCATGTCTGTGGGTAAGTAGGTGTGTGAGTGGCTAATTGAGTGAGGACTTGGGAGCAAGTAGCCATGGGTTTTCCTGGTGAAGCGACTGGTGCCACAGCTGCTTTGCTTAGACTCTAGTGCTTCTCAGGGTGCAGAAGCTGAGTGTCATTTTCTAAAACTAGCAAAGTCCTTCCCAGGAAGAAGCTGCCAGAGTGACTGCCATTCCCACCACCACAACACCAGACCAGACACTGGTAGTAAAGGTTATGGAGGGAATGAAGCAAGGGATCCAGTGACAGAGTCCCAAAGAAGTGTTGGGGAGAGATCACCCTGAATCTGGACTTCTTGCTACCACCTCCAGTGCCAGGCTAGGCTGCAAGGTCCCACCACCAGGACCTGAGATCCAGAGACTATGGTACTTGCTGGAGAGAAAGATATCTTTCCCAACCCCATTTGCAGCAATCCGTAGAGGAACTGAACAGCCACACTAAAGTCTGGGCAAATAAGTGCTACAGGGTGGCCTCCATGAAACAGCAGTATCTTAAGACCAGGGGGTGAGCTGGGCTCAGTGGCTCAGCCTGTAATCCCGTGCTTTGGGAGGCTGAGGTGAGTGGATTGCCTGAGCCTGTGGGTTCGAGACCCACCTGGGTAACTTGGTGAGACCTCATCTCTACAATAAATCAAAAATTAGCCAGGTGTGGTAGTGCATGCCTGTAGTTCCAGCTACTTGGAAGGCTGAGCAGAAGGATCACCAGAATCCAGCAGGTTGAGGCTGTGGTGGCTAGGAGTGGCCACTGCACTCCAGTCTGGGCGACAGAGTGAGACTCCAACTCAAAAAAAAAAAGACCAGGGGGTGATCTCTGCATTGCCTCAGGGCTGCTCTCCACGAATCCAGAAAGCCTCGCTCTCAATGCACAAGCCCTGGTGGGTAACATCGGATGCAGAGCCCCAGATGCTCCACCCTTTGCCCTAAGCCAGCTACTGGGCGATAGATGCATACAGCATATCTGACCAAGCAGGAGGCTGGTGAGAGTCTAGCTGACACTCCACTCACCCTAGCAATGAGTAAAAGAGATTAGGAGGGCAAGGTGGAGGCCAGAGGTCCCATTCCCCCTGGCATGACCTGGATGCCATGGGAGATATGACTATGCTGGGACATGAAGAGAGTGGGAGAGAGCCCAGGAGATTCTGAGTCGAGTCATCCCCCTCCCCTCTCAGGTGCAGGCTGGCTATCAATTACAGGTAGCAAAGGGTAAAGATTCTAACAGCTCAAGTTTCAACAACAAAGAGGTAACCTACAATAACTACAGACCTGTAGTCACAGAACCTGCCACAAGAGGGAACTTCCCCACCTCAAAGAGATACACTGAAGCTGAGAAATCTCTATCAGTGAGTTTTTTGGGTTTCATTTTGGTTTATTCCTCTTTTTTTTTTTTTTCTTGTTTGTTTGTCTTATGTGTTTGATTTCTTTATTAGTTGACTGGTATTCTCTTCTCTTTCTTCCTTTTTTCTCTTAGTTCTTTCTCTGTTTTTTGTTTTGTTTTGTTTTTCTCTTTCTTCCACTTTTGCTTTTTTTTCTCCTTCTTTCTCTTTTCTCTCTTACACTCTATCTTGGCTACACAAGCATTTCCATTGCAAGGTCATATTGTGTGGAGATGGAGAGTGAGTCCCAGCTGGCCCATTCACCATATAGCAAGCATTGTGACCCACCAGTGTGTTGTGAACCTTTGTGGCACTTTCCCCCTCCTTTGTATATGCTCAAAATTGTACAGAGATAGCACAATGCCCCACCCTCAGCCCTATTTCATAATTGAACAAACCCAGAGGCCTAACTCAGGGAACAACATAAGGTAAAACAAATATCAAAGTGATTGTTCCTCCCACTGAGCAATAGAATTGAGGTAAGAGAACTCCTTAAAATGAAGGGGAAAACAACAAAAAATAACTGGTAACCTTCAAAACCCCAACAAGGAGATAGTGCCTGAAAGCTACTGTAGCACAATGGCTATCTCTGAGAAAGATGGTACCCAGAAGGTACTTAAAGATATCAGAGAATGGTTGGATAGAATAAATCAAAATCAAGAAATGAAAGGGCTAAAACTAAATGAAATTGCAACAGAGTTGGACAGATTCAAGAACTCATATTCAGAAGTAATGGAAATAAAGAACTCTATCCAAGAAATAAATTACAAACTGACAAGAATAGGAAGCAGAAATGACCAAGGAGAAGAAAGAATCTCAGAGATGGAAAACCAAAATATGGAATTAACCCAATCTATTAAAAATATTGAAAAAATAAGAAGAAAGAAAAAACTCTCCAAGGGATGTACAATTTTATCAAGAAGCCAATCCTACATCTGATCAGTATACCTAAAGTAGAAAGAAATGGAAGACATCTTAGAATAAACATTCCATTAGGTCATTCAAGAAAATTTTTCTCATCTGGCCAGAGAGATGATTATACAAGTACAAGAGATTCAGAGACCCCCCGCAAGACATCTTATGAGAAGACCAACAACTAGACACAGTAATTCACCTAAACAAAGTAGGTAAACAATTAAAATCCTAAAGACAACAAGGGGAAAAGGTCAGACTACATAACAGGGAAGATCAGTCAGAATTGCTGTAGACTTAGCTGCAGAAACACTACAGGCCATGAAGAATTCCTTACCCAGCCAAGCTAAGCTTCATCAGCAATGGAGAATTAAAATGCTTCCCAGATATCCAATTCTTAAGAAAATATGCTGCTTCCAGACCAACTTTACAGGAGACACTTAAAAAGGTGTTGTTCACAGAAGAAAAAAGAAACAATAGACCATATGCCTTACAAGATCTCACACAAACATAGAAGCAACAGAGCACATAGCATACCCACAAAGATGAAAGCACACACATCTATGAACAAAAAAGCGAAAAGAAAACAAAATGGCCTTATAAGAACCTTATGATAGAAATAAACTCTCATATTTCAATATTCAGCCTGAATGTAAATGGACTAAATGCACCATTGAAAAGATATAGAATAGTAAACTGGATAAAACAGCACAACCCAACAATATGCTGCCTCCAGGAAACACAACTTACAACAAAGGACACCCACAGTCTTAAATAATGGAGAATAAACTTTCAGGTAAACAAAAAAAGGCAGAAGTCACAATTTTAATATCAGACAAAACAGCCTTCAAGCTATCAAAAATTTAAAAAGATATAGAAGGACACTACCCAATGATAAAAGCCTCAATCCATCAACAAGAAATATCTATCCTAAACACATGAACCTAACACAGGGGAACCTGAATTCATAGAGAAACTACTAAGTAAACTAAAAAAGGGCATTGATCTTAACACTATCATAACTGGAGATTATATACCACACTAACAACCCTAGACAGCTCATCAGGGCAAAAAATCAACAAGAAGATCTGGAACCTCAACTTGATGTTCGACCAAATGGACATAACAAATACCTGCAGAACACTTCATCCAACAACCATAGAATATACATTCTACTCTTTACTGCATGGAACATATTTCAAGGCCAACCACATCCTCAGTCATAAATCAAACATAAACAAATTTCTCAAGATCAAAATACTGCCATGCACCTTCTCAGACCACAGTGGAATAAAAACAAATGTTGACACCAACAAGATCCTCCAAAATACACAAAGACATGACTGCTAACAATATGATGTTTTACAACTTCTGGGTCAACACAGAAATTAAAAGACTCTTGGGAAAAAATGAAAACAAAGGTACAACCTATCAAAACCTCTGGGATGCTATGAAATCAATACTAAGAGAAGAATTTATAACTCTATGAACACACATCAAGAAAATAGAAAGATCACTACTTAACACCCTAAAAAGGAACAAAGAAAGCTGGAAAGACAAGACCACAAAAACCCTAACTTCAGTAGATGGATTCAGATCACCAAAGTAAAAGCCAAAATACAGGATATAGAAGACAAAAATATCATAGAAAAAATCAACAAAATAAAAAGCTGGTTCTGTGAAAGGATAAACTAGATTGATGGACTTCTAGCCAGAATGATCAAGGAAAAGAGATAAAAAACCCAAATAAACACAATCAGAAATGCAAAAGATCAAGTCAAAACTGACCTCAAAAAATACAAAATATTATCAGAGATTATTATGTACAACTTTATGGAAACAAACTCAAAAACCTAATATAATGGAGAACTTTCTAACATTATACAAACTCCCAAGGTTGAAACAAGATGAAATTGATACCCTAAGTAGACCAATAACAACCTTGGAAACTGACTCCATAATAAGAAAAATAACTACAAAAAAAAAAATCCCTGGACCAGATGGCTTTCTAGCAGAATTCTACAAAACATACAAGAAGGAGTTGATACCAATCCTACTGAAAATATTCCAGGCAATCGAGAAAGATGGCACTCTCTCCAAATCATTCTATGAAGCTAACATCCCAAATACCTGAACCAGGTATAAAGCCAACAAAGAAAAAGAACTACAGGCCAGTATCCCTGATGAACATAGTTGCAAAAATTCTCAACAAGTTTCTAGCAAATTGGATCCAAAAGCACATCTCAAAAATCATCCACCATGACCAAGTAGGCTTCATCCCTGGGATGCAGGGCTGATTTAATATCTGCAAGACTGTAAATGTAATGAAATACATCAACAGATGCAAAAACAAGAATCATATGGTTATAGCATTAGATGCAGAAAAAGCTTTCTACAAAATCCCATATCCTTTCTTGATAAAAACCCTTGAACACCAAGGCATAGAGGGAACATACCTCAAAATAGTAAGAGCCATCTACAACAAATCCACAGCCAACACATTGCCAAACACATAAAAATTGGAAACAGTTCCACTGCAAATTAGAATAAGACAAGGCTGCCTACTCTAACCCCTCCTGTGCAACATAGTATTGGAAGTCCTAGCCAGAACAATCAGACAAGAGAAGGAAATCAGGCATATCTAAAGAGGAAAACAGGAAGTTAAGTTATCGCTCTTTGCTGATGATATTATCCTAGACCTTGAAAGTCCAAGAGAATCTGTCAAAAACCTCCTTGCACTGATAAAAGACTGTGACAAAGTCTCAGGGCAAGAAATCAATGTGCAAAAGACAATCGCATTTCTACACACCAACAAGAAACAGGCAGAGAATCAAATAAAAAGCACAAAAAAATAAAATACCTTGGCATCTTCCTAACCAGAAAAGTGAAAGACCTATACAATGAAAATTACAAAACACTGCTCAAAGAAATCAAAAATGATACAAACAAGTGGAAAAATATTCCATGCTCATGGATTAGAAGAATCAACATTGTGAAGATGTCCATTTTACCTAAGGCAATCTACAGATTTAATGCAATACCCATCAAATTACCAGCAGCATTCTTCTTAGACCTAGAAAAAACAATACAGAAATTCATGTGGAAACATAAAGGACCAAGAATAGCCAAAACAATCCTCAAAAAAAAAAAAAAAAAGCAGGAGGTATTACATGCCCAGACTTTAAACTTTATTACAAAGCTACAATAATCAAAACAGCCTGGTATTGGTACAAGAACAGGTATATAGACCAATGGAATAGAATTGAGATTCCAGAAGCAAAGCCTCAATTTCTCAACCAACTCATCTTCAACAAAGCCTCCACCACCCACTACTGGGGAGAGGAGAACCCATTCAGTAAATGGTGCTGGGAAAACTGACTGACTATATGCAGAAGATTGAAACAGGACCCCTACCTATCTCCATAAAAAAATTAACTCTAAATGGATCACAGACCTAAATGTAAAACCTCAAACTGGAAGAACCTCAGAAAATGCAGGAGATACTCTTATGGAAGTTGGAACTGGTAACCAATTCCTGATCAAAACCCGAAGTACCCAAGCCATAACAGATAAGATAGACAAGTAAGAACTCATTAAACTGACAAGCTTCTGCAAAACCAAAGAAACCATCAAGAGAGCAGAAAGACAGCCCACAGACTGGGAAAAAATATTTGCCAACTCTCTGTTTGACAAAGGCCTCACATCAAGGATCTACAAGGAACTCAAATATGCTGAAAAGAAAAAAACAAACAGTTCCATTACAAAATGGGCAAAAGGTATGAATAGACACCTCTCAAAAGAAGACATATGAGTGGCCAACAGATACATAAAATGTTCAGTCTCACTAGTCATCAAGGAGATGCAAATTAAAACTACACTGAGATACCACCTAAATCCAGTCAGAATGGCCATCATCAATAACTCAAAAAAATAACAGATTCTGGAGAGGATGTGGTGAAAAGGAACACTTCTACACTGTTGGTGGGAGTGTAAACTAGTACAACCTCTGTGGAAATCAGTGTGGCAATTTCTAAAAGTTCTAAAAATCGACCTTCCATATGATCCTGCAATCCCCCTATTGGAAATATACCTGGAAGAACACAAATCACTCTATGAAAAGGATACCTGTATGTGTATGTTTGTCGCAGCATTGTTCACAATAGCAAGAACATGGAACCAACCCTGCTGCCCATCAAAAAAGTACTGGATTAAAAAAATGTGGTACATATACACAATGGAATATTTATGCAGCCATAAAGAAGAACAAAGTCATGAACTTCGCAGCAACCTGGATGGAATTAGAGTCTATAATACTGAGTGATTTTTCACAGAAACAAAGAACTGAGTATCACATGTTCTCACTCATAAGTGGACCTTGAACAACTACCATAATACTATAAGAAAATGATTGACAGTAGCGGGAAACTGCAGAGGGGGAGGGGGACAGGGAGGTGGGACTTACAGTAGTCAATATCTGCCTAGGGGAGGGGGCACACCTCATCAACAAGGGTACCTGCACAATGAATATTTGTATATCTAACCATGAATTGTACCCCACAATTTTAAAATAAAAAATATGAAGTGGGCAAAAGATATGAATAGACACTTCTCAAAAGAAGACATATGATCAGCCAACAGATACATGAAAAAATGCTCAGCATCACTAATCATCAAAGAAATGCAAATCAAAACCACACTGAGATACCGCCTAACTCCAATCAGGATGGCCATCTTTAATAACTCAAAATACAACAGATGCTGGACAGGATGCAGAGAAAAGGGAATGTTTCTACACTGTTGGTGGGAGTGTAAACTAGTACAACCTCTGTGGAAAACAGTATGGTGATTTCTAGAAGATCTAAAAAATCAACCTTTCTTACAACCCAGAAACCCCTCCCCCCAGAAATATACCCAGAGGAACTCAAATCATTCTACAAAAAAGTTACCTATGCACGCATATTTATTGCAACACTATTCACAATAGCAAAAACAAAGAACCAACAATGCTGCTCATTAAAGTGGACTGGATAATAAAAATGTTGTACATATACACTATGGAATATTATGCAGCCATAAGAAAAGACAAAATTATGGACTTCACAGTAACTTGGATGAATTTAGGGTCTATCATACTCAGGGATCTGTCACAAAAACAAAGAACTGAGTACCACATGTTCTCACTCATAAGTTGATTCTAAACATTTATCACAATACTACATGAAAGTGATTGGCAGTAGCGAATCACTGCCAAGGGAGGGAAAGGGGGCACATAACATTAACAAGGATAACTGATCCCAAACCAGGCAAAGTGAGGACCAATGAGAGGCCCAAACTTCACCTGTATGATGACTACTTATGTATCACTTATGTACCTAACCCTGAATTGTACCCCACATCTTTAAAATAAAATAAAAATTTTTTTTAAAACAAAACCATTGTTTCATATATTTTGTCCAGTCTTTCAGTTTTGTTTTGCTTTGTTTTTCAGATGGGAGGTAGCCCATCACCAGTTACTTTGTCAGGGTTAGAAGTAGAAATCTCTCTGATGCCTTACTTGAATCATTTATAAAGGTCTTAACATTAATTTTTTGACACATTTCATTTATTCTATTTAAATTTACAGCAGCACAGACAAATACTACTATCATTTATGTTTTACAAATGAGGAAGCATAAAGAGTTTTTAAAAATTGTTCGTCACCCAACTATTAAAAGCTGAAAATATATTTTAAATCTGGATAATTTGATTCAAGTTGATATTCACAAGTGTCTGTCACCACTCATTATAAGACTAACTAGACACTATAAGATTTTTAATTGCTATACAAGAAGATACTTACAACCATATAACTATTTTTCAAAATTTGGCTATGACTTACATTAGAAACGTAGTTTATATCACTACTCACCACACACATACTCACATATATACACACTCCCCTAAGTATATAACTAAACTAAAACCATGATTTCATAGCAAAATATTTACTGTTATTATAAGTGCTTGTCTCCAATGGTTTCTATTTTATTGTTAATGCTTGTGTTACATTCATTCTATGATCTATTAATAAGTTTGATATTCTTATTAGAAAGATAAAATGATGTAATGCTTATTTGGATTCACTTATTCTATTATTTCCTTCTTAAACTACTATCATTTTTTTCTGGCTTTTCTTTTTTTGTTGTTGTTGCTGGAATTTTGTAATCAGGTAGAGCTAAGAGCTAATTATGAGTTGGTTATATTTACTCTAAGCCTTGATATTTTGACTTAGTAGTATAGTAATATTACTATTATTATTTACTTTTAAGCTTTATTAATTTAATAAAAAACTGGGTTCGGACAGATGCTGTGAATTGACTTAAAATGTTTACTTTTCCTAAGACTAGTCAGGATTTTTATAAGATAAGAGAACTGATACAATATTCCATTAGCTAATTGCATCCTCTCCCAAAGATAGTATTTTTAAAATCTATTAGAACTTTACCTAATGTTACACATATGAAAATGAAACTTAGTCACACAGTTTTTTTTATTTTAGCATAATAAATTTAGATTTTATTGTTTTTGATTGCCTGGTATATCATTATTATTATTATTTTAAATTGATTGTGAGCTACCATCAACATTTAATTAAGATTTGTTGACTGTTATGGCTATTTAATTATCAACAAAGCAAAGGAAATCATTATTCAATTTTAATAAATGAAAATATATGAGTGACAGGCAATTAACTCTGCAAATAAAAATATGCATTTTGATTTTTATTGATAAACTATTATTTATGGAATGATTTTCCACTTAATGGGCTATTTCTAGGAAGACTGACATCAATTAATATGTCTATTAAATTTACCATTTTCAAAAGTGATTCTTAATTATCTTGCTGTAGACTGTTTTGATAAATATAAATAAAAGATCTATACATTTCTTATATAGTAAATAAACCCAGAATTAAATTGGGCAGTCTGTGCTTATGTCATTTCCATCTAATTATATGGCCATTAGTTATATCTCTCAAATGCTCAACAATTCTCTCTTTACAATCAACTTATGTTTAATTAAAAAGCAGTGATGAACTTGCCAACTCCACATTGGCTACTCATTTATAAAATTAATAACAGGTCTAAATTATTTTAAGTGAGTTAAGAAATTCCAATATACTCTCCCAACTTCAAAGTTGTTTGAATCAAGGACGGGAACAACAGACACTGGGCACTGCTAAAGAGGAGGGAGAAGGAGGAATAAGGGACGTAAAGCCACCCTTGGGGGGGTACCAAGCTCACCACCAAGGAAGGGGCAGGCTGATCAGGAACCCAAACCTCGCCGTCAAACAATGTACCTATGTAGCAAATCTTCACATGTATTCGTTGATTCTAAAACTATTGCCTTAAATTGCTTGATTCAAACAAACAAGAAGTAAAAACATCATATTAGTTATATATTTTTCTGTTAAACAATAATATTTTGCATTGTTTATTTTAATCTTGAAATGCAATACACTGACAATAGATTTACAACATTAAAAATCCAAACGGTCAATGGATATATAAAATTTAGTCAGTGAAATGTGATTTAAAATTAAAAGGGCAGTGTTGGAGAAAAGTTGACTTTGTACTGAGTTTCAGCCAGAAAAGAAAAATGATTCTTTGGAGGGAGCTTTTTTTTTTTTTTAAGTTGGAGTCTCACTCTGTCCCCCAGACTGCAGTGCAGTGGCCGCTCCCGGCCACCGCAGCCTCGACCTTCTGGGCTCCGGCGATCCTTCCGCCTCAGCCTTCCGAGTAGCCGGAATTGCAGGTGCGCGCTACCATGCTGGGCTGATTTTTGATTTATTGTAGAGATGAGGTCTCGCCAAGTTGCCCAGACGGGTCTCAAACCCGCGGGCTCAGGCAATCCACTCACCTCAGCCTCCCAAAGGCGCAGGATTACAGGCTGAGCCACCGAGCCCAGCTTGGAGGGGGCTTTTAACACTGTCACCATCCTCCCTGTTCCTACTTCTCTGGTCATAGTCCATTGGGCTTGGAGCTCTAGCTGAACACTGAAATGGTGTGGAGCAAAGATATGACCCAAGAGGAACAATCATGATGTTCTGAAACAATACTATTATTTATCTAGAGATTTAAAAATGAGAAATAGATAGTACACATTTGGTAATAAGGGCAGAAAGCAAGTCAGGCATGGTAGCAAGTACTTGTAATCCCAGTTACTCAGGAGGCTGAGGCAGGTGGACAAATTATGCCCAGGAGTACGAGTCCAGTTGGACAACATAATGAGACTTCCATCTCTAAAAATATTTGTTTCATTTTAAAAAGATAAGAAATCAGTATGAAGTATCTTTTGAGACACCAAAATGGAAAAATGTTAAAGAACTAGTAAAACCTGTAATCACAGCTAATCAGGAGGCTGAGGCAAAGGTATTGCTTAAGGCCAGGAGTTCAAGTCCAGCCTGGCAACACAGTGAGTCTCTAAATAATAATAATAAAGGAGCAAAAAGAATTAGTAAAAAAAAAAAATCTTACTGAGGGGAGAAGATGAAAAAATCTGATAACTAGAGTGGTACTATCTTCAAAACCCTCCCCTATCCAAGTCAGCATCAAGCCTTGGTGCTTGGCCTTGCCACTATTCTGTGAGACCCATTTAACACAAGCTTCCTCACAAAATCTTTATCCCATGAAATAATGTAAGTAAATGTCTGTTCCTTCCAATCCAATGACTTTAATTTTACCTATTTTTTTTTTTTACTTTTTTTTATTTTAAAGATGTGGGGTACACATTTCAGGATTAGGTATTCAAGTGGTCATCGTACAGGTAAAGTTTGGGCCTCCCTTTGGTCCCCACTTTGCATAGTTTGAGATCAGGTGAACTTACTGATGCCGTGCCTGCCCCCTCCCTAAACCACCCACGTTAGCTGTATCCCACTACTGCCAATCCCTTTTTTTTTTAATTATTATTATTTTTACTATAAAGATGTGGGGTACAATTCAGGGTTAGGTATACAAACATTGATTATGCA
>NW_007260131.1:163997-175820 GCF_000164805.1 Carlito syrichta | reverse complement strand
TTTGTTTCTGTGATAAATCACTGAGTATGATCGACTCTAAATCCATCCAAGTTGCTGCAAAGTTCATATATTTGTCCTTCTTTATGGCTGCATAATATTCCATTGTGTATATGTACCACGTTTTCTTTATCCAGTCCAGCTGTGATGGGCAACATGGTTAGTTCCATGTTTTTGAAATTGTGAATAGAGTTGCAACAAACATACGTGTACAGGTATCTTTTTTGTAGAATGATTTGAGTTCCTCCAGGTATATTCCCAATAGGGGAATTGCTGAGGCATATGGAAGGTCAATTTCTAGTTCTTTCAGAAAACGCCAAACTGTCTTCCAAAAAGGCTTCACTAGTTTGCATTCCCACCAGCAGTGTAGAAGCATTCTTTTTTCTCCACATTCTTGCCAGCATCTGTTGTTTGTTTTATTAATGATGGCCATTCTTACTGAGGTTAGGTGTTATCTCAATGTGGTTTTGATTTGCATTTATCTGATGATGAGTGAGGTTAAGCACTTTTTCATGTGTCTGTTGGCTTCCCATATATCTTCTTCTGAGAAGTGTCTATTCATGTCTTTTGCCCACTTTTTAAAGGGGCTGTTTTTTGGTTTTTTTCCTTTTGGCACTTTTGAGTTCCTTGTAGATCCTAGATGTTAGGCCTTTGTCAGATATATGGTTGGCAAATATTTTTTCCCATTTGGTGGGCTGTCTCCCTGCCCTCTTGATGGTTTCTTTTTCTTTACAGAAGCTTGTTGGTTTGATGAGGTCCCACTTGTCTATCTTATTTTTAAGGTATTGGTCTTTAGAGTTCTGAATAAGAATTGGTTGCCACTTCCAATTTCCATAAGGACGTCTCCTGCATTTCCTAAGATTCTTATAGTTTGAGATTTTACATTTAGGTCTTTGATTCATTTAGAGTTAATTTTTGTGTATGATGCCAATCCCTTTCTTATAGCATTATGGTAAATGTTCAGGGTCTACTTATGAGTGACAACCTAATAATTTTAACACAATGAAATTGCCCTTTTTGGCCAAGACATTAACAAATATTTATACAATTTTATATACAACGCCCAAGAATGATGATATACAGTGTATGTGAGAATTCATATACTTTCAGTGAAAATGAAGATTGGTCCACTTTCCTTCACACAAATTTCACATGTAAGAATTTATCCAAAAAGTTGTAATTAAGTG
This sequence comes from Carlito syrichta, assembly GCF_000164805.1. NCBI lineage: Eukaryota > Metazoa > Chordata > Mammalia > Primates > Tarsiidae > Carlito > Carlito syrichta. Next base: position 174,636 of record NW_007260131.1, on the reverse strand, counting down.
TAGGTGTAAATATTTAGTTGAATAGTTTGAGAAGTTTGCCAATAAAAAAAATTAATAAAATGTCAATAATAAAAGATTAGCAAAATAAATTAGAGTATGATGGAATTCTGTAGGTTCAGTAAAAGTGATATTATAAATGCATTTTATTGACCTAGAAATAAGAAAATTAAATATCAAATGATAATAAAAAATTATAACCCAACACATATGGTTCCCTTATGTTAAAAATAAAATGCATATCTTAAATATCAGTAAATATAATCCAGATTTCAAAATGAGACCAACATGTTAAAAATAGTCATCTCCTAGTGCTTAAAAGTCAAGTGATTTCATTACCTTATGTTTTGTATGTCTGAATTTTCTAAATTTCTTCTGTAAACATGTTTAACTTACATAATCAAAGCAAATTAAAGTTTAGAAATATGAAAGCAGTGATTGTCCCAGGGTATTTGGGATTATGATTTTCTCTTACTTTTCTATAATGAGCAAGTATTGCTTTTATAATTGAAAAAATAAATTGTACTTTTTAAACAACATAGGTATAATGTAAAATGAGAGAATAAGTGTGATTCCACAAGAGACTTTTATCAGGGGTATGATATGCTGTTAGTAGATCTTGCAGATTCATTCTGTTGCTAAAACACCACTGTACAAACAATTTTCTCCCCCAAAACATAGTATAACATCAGCTTTTTCAGTGGCAAGGATTTTCAATTACATATTGGTCTTTATGGGCTTTTTAATATTCAAAAAATTTTCTTCTTTAGATATGAAAAATAAATTCCAAGTTCTGTTACACTAAATCTATCATTGCTAGCATTTCTGTAGGGTATTGCCTTTTGCCACCCTCACTGGATAAATCATTTTCTATAGAAAACCAGAAGTTTGTGGGAATTCAAATATTGTCAATATATCTAACTATACTGCTGCTAACATCATCAACAGAGAATGCATTTTCTATGTAATAAAATGCAATGTAAAAGTGTTCATATAATACGTAAGAAAAAAATTATTTGTTTTTGATAGCTACAAGAGGACTTGTAGTGTCATAACACCAGGGCTTTCTAATAAGTGTACTTTCTAGAACTTCCAGTTCCTTACTATGGTTTAAATAAAGGCTTAAACCATGGTTTTTACTTATTTACTTCTTTTTCTTTATGTAGGAATCAAAAATTCCAGCACTGTATCTGTACTAAATATGGATAACTTTTCTGAATATATTCTGGGAATCTAATGTACAGCATGGTGACTATAGTTGATAATACTGTAATGTATACTTTAAATTTGCTAAGAGAGCATCTTAAGTGTACCCACAACCACACATACACACACACACAGACACACACACACACAAATGGTATCCATGTGCGAAGGATGTGTTAATTTGACTGTGATAATCATTATGTAATGTATGTGTATATCAAATCATCACATTGCACACCTTAAATATATATGCTTTGTCAATGGTGCCTTAATAAGAAAAAAATAATTTTTCTTCACAGATTTTTCTTCTTCACACAGTCTGTTCTTTTCCAGACTCCATGTTTCATGGATCCAGTTTCCTCTCAGCTCATGTTGATGTTTGTGTTTGATTAACTCTTATTAGAAGATATTTCTCAGTAGACTGAGGTCATGTGTTTAAGTCACCAAAGCCAGTTAGGTCTACTCTATTTTGAGGTGAATAGACTAGTTTCTAATCATGGCCATCAATTTTACAAATAATGATAGTCACCAAGGAACTAAGAAAAAGAGTATAGATAAACCAAAACTATCTTTTCCCTACTTACTAAAAAAAAAAAAAAAATAGTAGCACAGTACCTAGAACATAGCAGACATTAATTCATTCAACAAATACTGAGAACCAGTACATGCCAAGGACTCTTAGAATTTCTAGAAATACACAAGTGAATACAATAACTTCACTGCTTTCATGGAGCTCACATTTTGGAATTGGTTTTAAATTCTGTAAATGCTCCAATTGTCAGAATCCCTAATTCATGTCCCAAGGCAAGTATTTTCTAACTGCTCAATTGATTCTTAGTAGATTTTTAAGATATCTCAGTGGCATCCAAAATATGAGTGTCTCCATACCCTCTCATCTCTATTCTCCACAATTAAGTTCTTTAAGAAATTACCTAATTCAAGTAGAAAAAACTTTTATTTGGAGTTCAACATATTAGAGTTTGTTAGATTTTATTTACCAGTTAGGATCTGCCCAAAGAAGAAGAAATCAATATATTAAAAAGATACTCATATGTTCCTTGCGGTACTGTTCACAATAGCAAAATCATGGGACCAACCTAAGTGTCCACCAACAATTGACCAAATAAGGAAAATGTAGTATATATACTCCATGGAATACTATGGAGCCATAAAAAAGAATGAAACATGTTCTTTACAGCAACATGGATGGAGCTGAAGATCGTCATCCCAACTGAACTGACTCAGAGCTAGACTCGGTGGCTCAGCCTGTAATCCCGTGCCTTTGGGAGGCTGAGGTGAGTGGATTGCCTGAGCCCGCGGGTTCAAGACCCACCTGGGCAGCGAGACCTCATCTCTACAATAAATCAAAAGATCAGCCGGGCATGGTAGCACATGCCTGTAATTCCGGCTACTTGGAAGGCTGAGATGGAAGGATCGCCGGAGCCCAGCAGGTGAGGCTGCGGTGGCCGGGAGCGGGCACTGCACTCCAGTCTGGGTGACAGAGTGAGACTCCAACTCAAAAAAAAAAAAAGAACTGACTCAGAAACAGGAAACCAAACACTGCATGTTCTCACTCATATGTGGAGGCTAAATTGTCACAAAGATAAAAGTAATAGACACTGAGGACAACAATAAGGGAGAGGTAGCAAGAGGAGTTAGGGTTCATAAATTACCTATAGGACACAATGTTCACTACCTGGGAAATGGGCCACCCTAGACCCAATCCTTACCACTGCACAATATGTCCATCTAACAAAGATGCACATGTACCCCCTGAATCTAAAATAAAGATAATAATACAAAAGAAAAAGGGAAAAACAAAGGACATGTGTGGGAAGAGAGCTAAGACCCCAGTGATGAATATTTCATAATGATCCTTCAAAGAATCAGCTGTCACTCAGGCCACAAGGATCAGTGCTTCCTGTACTGCAGACTCTCTTGCAGGATATAGCCCTACAACTGCATAGACTTTAAGAACTTCTGGATCAAGGAGACCAATGAATCTAACATATCTCAACAGATCTCCCAGACACTTAATGCACTCATGAAGATGACCACACACACACACACACACACACACACACACACACAAATTTCTTTTTTTTTTATGTTCCAATGGCTTTATCAATTCTCTCTTTCTGGGGTGGTAGGACATCACAGCTGGAGAACTGGAAAGGAAGCCAAGAAGCTGTGGTCTCAGTATGGGTCATTAAAGGGGCACAGAGGGTACCCTGCATCCCTTAGGACCCTCTTCCCATTCACCATTAGCATGGGCACAATATATTGCTAATTTTTGTTGAGGGCATTTAGCTGCTTCATCTCTTCTGGGCTAAAAGTGAAGTCAAACACCTGGATGTTCTGAAGGATATGAGAAGGGGTGACACTTTTGGGGATGCATATCACTTTCTGCTGGACCTGCCACCTGAGCAAGATCTGAGCTGGAGACCATCCATACATTTCAGCCAATGCCAGGACCACTAGTTCCTCAAGCAGGACAGGCTCATCAGGATCACGCCATGCACAATCAGAGGATCCCAAAGGGCTATAAGCAGTCACCTCTAGGCCGCGTGTTTAACAGTGGGCAATTAGCTCAATCTGAGCCAAGTATGGGTGGCATTCCACTTGCAAGACAGCTGGATGCACAGAGGCCACACTGAGTACATCATCAATCTGCCGACTGTTGAATTTGGACAGGCCCAATGCACGCACCAGGCCCTTTGCCACCAGTGCCTCCATAGCTTTTCAGATCTCTTTGTAGTGGGTAGAGTCATAGCGTATAGTCCCATTGGCATTCTTGGGGAAAGGGTTGTCTCCCCGCTCAAAGGCATAAGGCCACTGCATCAGGTACAAGTCCAGATACTCCAACTGGAGGTCAGCCAGTGTCTTTCAGAGAGCAGGCTCCACATCCTTGTGGTGATGCTTGGTGTTCCACAGCTTGGATGTCACAAACAGTTCCTCCCAAGGCACCGTCTTGCCTGGTCCCACGTTTTCCTTCAGAGCCTCCTCAATCTCAGTCTCATTGCTATAGATAGCAGCACAGTCAATGTGGCAATAGCCCACACTATGGCCATGCTTAATCGCTGCTTTCACCTGGCCAGGTTCACTCTTTCAGGTACCCAGACCAATCATTTTCTGCCCAGTGTGCTGGGCACAGGAAGTTATTATTCCCTTGCACAGGTATACAGCGTGAATAGAGATGTGTGACCTGAGATCCAGTGGGACTCAGCTTAAGTGTCACACACAAACTCTTATAATTCTACTCACTGATCTTATGATACACAGAAGTTTGTTATTTTTCTTTATTTTGCTTTTGCACAGAACATCTTTTATGCATTGCTTCAATCACATCAGCCTCATCTCTTTTTTCTACTACGAACACTGCAAACAGATTTATGTAGCTGCAACCGGATGGCACATCTCTTATCCTTTTTGAGGGATTCCTGATGCTGTACTGGACATTTATTTGGGAGCAACCAGAAATGCATGAACAAAAAGCCTGTGGGGAAACCCTTGAATTTTTTATCAGTGGGAAATGGAAGATTATGGGTGAATGCTTCTTTTCACCCCTCACTGACACAAACAGCTCTGAATTTTGAGACACCCATTAAGATTTTTAGAAGGTCCAACTGAAGAGCCATCCATATCCTTGGTCAAGTTAGTTACGCATCCTTGTATTGACTGACCTGTTGTTCCCTGTTCCATGACTTTGGTCCCTCACACCTGGTCCCTAGGACCACATTCCCAAATTAACAACCTGCAAATAAACCATTGACTTGGACTCTGAGTGTGGGGATGGAAGGCAGATAAGGTATCTTCACTATCTTAAAAGGCAGCTTGGTATAGAGAGAACATAGGCAACACCACCAAGTAGGCCTAGATTCCAACCCTAGTTTGCAATTTGTTAGTGGCATGACTTTGCACAAGGTTCATAATCTAAGCACTTTTTTTTTTTCAGTTGGAGTCTCGCTCTGTCGCCCAGACTGAAGCGCGCGCCTGTAATTCCAGCAATCCTTCCGCCTCAGCCTTCCGAGTAGCCGGAATTACAGGCGCGCGCTACCACGCCCGGCTAATTTTTTTATTTTATTGTAGAGATGAGGTCTTGCCTGCCCGGGAGGGTCTTGAACCCACGGGCTCAGGCAATCCACTCACCTCAGCCTCCCAAAGGCGCAGGATTACAGGCTGAGCCACCGAGCCCGGCAATCTAAGCACCCTTAAAGAAGTGTAAAGATTGAATAAGGCAATACAGTTAACTTCCAAATTTCCATACCCACCCTCCCCAACTCAAAAATATTCATTTTCAGTGGGTTGTAAACTCCCTGGGATATTCAATAAGTGAAAATTAAAGCATACAAATTAAAATAGTCTTCTTTACATGATTCCTTTTTTGTCCAAGAAGCTTATTTTCTTATTTTGGAGGCCTTTTCCCCTTTTGAGTTACATGTCTTCACCAAGTACACCTTGCAGAAAATGTTAGCTCTAGGCACTAAACTTCTAAGAATATATCAGAATCTGTAGCCAAAGTCCTTTCAATTTTTCAACCAAAAAACCAGATTTGGCAGTAATACTTTTAAGAAGGTGAGTAAATTAAAGAGTGAGAAGTAACAGTGATTTAGGAAGACATGGTTTGAGAAGATTTGAGAAGGAACCTAGGAGCCATGTGACCAAGGAACAACAGGGAAATAGGATTATTGAGAAGCAGCTGAGACTAGCTTGCGGGTGAATTCTGGTAAAAATTCTGGCAAAGTTCTGCGCGTGCGCCTTCCTTGATCCCACAAAGGCACCCTTCACTGGCTTCCTATTCTTAACCCAACAAAAAAATAGCACTCAACACACTAAAATTTGATCATTTTCTTGTCTATATTATTCACTAGAAAAACCTTTAAAAAACATATGGACCTTCTGTCTAAAAATGTGTCCAAATATCTGATATTCATATATGCTTTCAGGGAGTCCATTTGCCCCCAGATTAATGATCTCTGTATTCAACTGTTAGCCTCTTGAGAGAAAGGCTCATATCTATTTCCAATGCACAGTTCCTAGTACATAGAAGTTATTCAAAAATATAATTGAGAGAATTAATGAAGAAATGTTTTTCAACTTAGAAAAAGACTTAAATAAATCAGACACAGACCGAGGTTTGGCAGAGCAGGAATCATGAATAAAAAAAGGGATGAGGAAGTGTTGAGATGAGATGGTTTAGGTTGTGTGAAAAGGCAGATAAATGATGTAAAGGCAAAGATTGATGGTCTGAGGAGATTATGAGCCTGCTCCATGTAAGAGCAGGAAAGACTGGAGAATACTGTGGTCAGAGAAGGCAATCTCTGGCATTGAAGATATTTTGAATAGTTGTTACATGACTGTTAGCAGGAGAAGTAAATTATTTGTGTAGTGAGTAGAATCTTTGTGTACAAATAGAAATGTAAACTGAAGAAACCATTACAGACCCTTGCTATAGAATTAATAGATCAGTTGAGCTCATTTAATTTATAGATGTCAAGTGAAAAAAGAATAAGAAATAAAAGACTTTACCATCCTATGATGGTTTACAAAGTTATTCCTACTGAAGGCTCACCTTAATCATTTTCTGAAATTTGAAAACCTCCCACCAGGAAAATAATTATGTGTTGGATTTTGCTCCTGTGAGATAATGGTTTAACTCTCAAAAACATAGAAAACCAAGAAAATCCAGATATAGTCAACCATTTAACTACCCATCTATCCATCCATCCATTCAGTTATAACTTGAAAAAGCATTGTTTACCAATATACACCAGAGTCTAGTACACAGAAGTTGCTATAACTCAAACACTTATCATGCTAATACTGTTTGCAAAGATGATCAAGGTATCATCTAAACTATTAAAATCTCCCAATTTAGAAGACAGAGTTGAAAATGTAAACAAATAATTAGAATGCATTTTGAAGAGAGATACATAGGTGGGGCTTTATAACTCCAACTTTTAAAAATTCTTTTGCTAATTAAGATTATGTAAAAAAAGATTATGTAAATTCATATGAATTTGGGCAAATGTGGAAAGATATTGGCAAGAATGGTAAACATTTATAAACAATATAAAACCTAACTTTGAGTTTTTCTAATGGGGCTAAAAAAGTCTCAGACTTCATTTCTGGGCAAGATGTGCTGTGATGTGTCTTGAGTCAGCACTTCAAATGCTAGTTAAGGCTTCATTTTAACAATAGTCCTTCCCACTCAGCATCTATGGGTGACCGAGTGGGAAGGACTCGGTCCTTTTTAACAACTTGCAAGGAGTTATTTTTTAAAGAAAAAATAAAAGCAAAAAAGACTAAAAATAAGATAAATTTATGATCTCGGCTTTTCATCTATCTGCACCCTTCTTGTTCAAACCATATCCCTAGGGCCTCTCTGCCCAGAGGGAAATGTTTCTCTCATCCATGTTACTAGGATGCCTACATTTCTCTCTACTCCCAGCCCCAGTAGAATGCCGACTTGAGATCAACAGAGAGAACAGATCATGGAGAAATGGGCTATTTTTCCACATAGCATGTTTCCCCATGACTGTCTTTTTTCCTGGTCTGAAGGAAAAGTTTCCATGACAACCAAGTCACTAACTGTTCACTCCTCACCAGCTGATATGCTTCCCTTCCAACTGATCAGCTGGATATTGCGCTAAAATTATTTTACAGACTGGATAATCTTCAGGGATTATTTGTCTATTTATTTTCTTCAGGTATGGTTTCTTGGCAGAAACTTCTTAAATGGACCTAACTTTTTTGTTTTGTTTTGTTTTTTAGCATCATAGTCCTGACTAAACAGAACAAGCTTAGGACATTAGACAGTCATGTTACAAAAAAGAAAACATAAATGAGAACCTTCTTTCCCCATAGTTGACACATAGGTGCTTTGAGAGCAGAACTTAGCCTTTTTTTTCTTTCCCTCCATAGGTAGCCACTACGTGATCTGGCAGGTGGTATACAGTCAATAAATCTTAAGTAGTCCATCCTCCAAGCATCTGTAAGCATCTTTAGAGATGTGTTATATTTGAAAATGGTATGTTAAGGTTGATGGGTTGAGGCAGATTCAGCCTCTTAGTATTGTAATAATCTCCTTATTCTTAAAAATGACTCTATAGAAAAGGCAAGAAACTTGCCACAGGGTATTATTACATACCAACTGTTAAACCTGTGCATACAAGAAAAACAGTAAAGAAAGACACTAAAACATTTACCACTGTTGTGTTTAGTAGGTGGAAATGTGGAAGCTCTTCTGATTTTTCTCAGTTTGATTTTGTTGTTGTTGTTAACTGAGTGACTTCTCCTATTGATTATCCACTATGTTCAAGGCACTGCAGTAGCCCCCAGAGGCAGAAAGATTAATGAATCACCTTCATATTCAGAACCATGAAAAAAAGAGAAGAACCTGGCAGAAAACAACATGCATATCAACTGGTGTTATCTTATGTAATGCAAAATCAGATGGGGTTGCAAAAAAGAATGAACAAACCCTTTTCTCCACCTCTGTAGACAAATCTGAACTTAAGTTAACTTTTCTGCTCTTTCTCCTGAAAACTTGATCAAGGTAGAACCTCATAGAGTCTCATTTGTATCACCAGGCAACACTAGAGATAACAAGACCTGTGATAGACAAGTTGCATCTGGCCTGGAAAAGTGTGAATGAAACATAAATACATATTGGGAAACCATGGATTTGGGATTCCCTGAATCAGATACAGGTTCCTATAGGGCATTAAATTTCTATGTCAGGGCAACTACTGTGTCTGCATCCAGTGTTAGTCTTACTTCCTCACACCTAGATTCTCATGGAGAAAGAAGGTAGGGATAGGTGCAGGGGAGGAATAAGAGAAACATGTGTTTTTCTGTGAGGGTTATTCCCTCTGACATGGCCCAACTGGTGTGCTATCTGCATTTTGGGCCCAATATTGGTCTGATTAAACTGACATCAGGTATTACTTACTCAAGTCTTGTGAGTCTGAATATCTTAAGACCCTTTACTTAGGAGTTAGAGGGAGTATGAAGAGAACAGCCAATTTCTGTAGAGTTTAGACCATTTCCTCAATTATTTCTTCACCAGAAGACACAAAAGCCTGATTTCACATGAGTTCCCTGAGGGAATATTACTGTTGCTTCCACAGTACTAGTCTTCATTTTAGCCAGGCTTGGAGTTGGCTAAAATAAGTGGGCTGGAGTGAGTGCTTGTTAAGTGACATCCATGGTATACAAGAGGTGGGGATGGTGGATACACTCAAAGCCCAGTCCAAACCTATTAGGTTGATGCATAAGTCCATAGCAGTTGTTTTTTTTTGTTGTTGTTTTTGGTTTTTTTTGGCATGGCAACACTTCAGTGTTGGGAGTTTGTTTATCGTGTGTCATTTGGAGTAACAATGTTGTACTTGCATTTTTCAGATTTGAAGAAAATCAGTGCCATTTGTGGACTAAAGGAGATGAAGTGTCAAGTGGAAAAAAAAAACACTTCCAACATATTCTTCTGTTTGAATTTAACAGAAGAGTAAAGATAGTGGAAACATGTGTGCCATGTGCAAGGAGAATACCATGAAGGAAAGCACAACAAAAAATAGTTTTGTCATTTCAAAGACCACTTTGATTGAGTGACTCTCCACATTCAGGAAAACCATTGGGCTTTGATGAAGACAATTTAAATGCTTTAATTCATGATAATCCACGTCAATCAATTCAAGAATTGGTAAATGTGATTAACTACGACCAGTCAGCCATTATGTGACATTTGCATTCCATGGACAAGCAAAAATGCTATGAACTTATGCATCGGCCCAATATTTGTACCTCCTCCCCCAGCTATTAAAATAAATAAATAAAGTAAATGCATGTTTTTTGCCACTTTTTAATGGGTTGTTTTTTTCCTCTCAATTTGTTTGAGTTTCTTACAGATTCTGAATGTTAGACCTTTGTAGGATGCATAGTTTGCAAATATTTTCCCCTTCTGTGGGTCATCTCTTTACTCTCTTGATGGTTTCGTTTACTATGCATAAGCTTTTTAGCTTGGTATGGTTCCATCTGTCAATTTTAGTTTCTGCTGCATTTGCTTTTGAGGACTTGGGCATGAATTCATTGCCTAGGCTAATGTCCAGGAATGTGTTACACAGGTTTTCTTCTGAGATTTTTGTATTAAACACTGGGCACGGGCACGAGGATGGAAACAACAGACACTGACTAAACAGTCACTGCTAAAGGAGAAAAGGGGGGATAAGGGACACAAAACTATCCACTGGGTACCATGCTTACCATTGGGGTGGGGGAGAAATGGGCCCATCAGAAGCCTAAACCTTGTTTTGTCTTATTCTTTATTTTAAAGATGTGGGTTACAATTCAGGGTTTGGTATACAAATGTTCATTATGTAGGTATCCTTGTTGATGAGGTGTGCCCCTCCCTCCCCTGGCAGTTTCCCTCAACTGCCAA
>NW_007260131.1:161283-163288 GCF_000164805.1 Carlito syrichta | reverse complement strand
TCCCTGTAGTTTCAGCTACTTGGAAGGCTGAGGCAGAAGGATCGCCAGAGCCCAGCAGGTCGAGGCTGCAGTGGCCGGGAGCGGCCACTGCACTCCAGTCTGAGTGGCAGAGTGAGACTCCAACTCAAAAATAAATAAATTAATAATAATAATAATAATAATAATAATAGTCAGCTAGATTAAAACAAAGACTATAAATACTCTAAAAAAATCTCACCCTCAAAAATGAAAAATGTTTTCCCTAGCTGTTGGACATGCCACTGACAAGCAATCCTCAACTATCAGCCCACTTTGGAGAGTGCTTCGGTAAAAAAGAGTCCCCTTGCCCAAGATCACACCCACAGCCAATTACTAATCGACACATATGCATAAAGGTATGGTCCCTCACCCTAACTTGAGATCACTACAAAGGATTATCCCAGCTTTAGAACTCCCATAGGTTAACTGAAGCATCCCACAAAGCTATGCCAAGGCTTGACCTCCCTTTCTGCCAGTCCTCATTCCAAGAGGACTCCCTGATAAATCTCCTAGAAATTAACCTCCATTTGTGACAGCACCCAATCAAAAATGTTTATTAGGGGACACCAGAGACTAAGAATGGGGAGGGTAGAACAAAGATAAAGAATGAAAAATTTCCTATAGAGTACAGTGTACACTATTTGGATGATGGGTACACTAAAAGCCCAGATGTCACCACTATACAATTCATCCATGCAACCAAAAACCACTTGTACCCCTAAAGCTACTGAAATAAAATAAACTAAAATAAAAATATTTATTAAGTATATATTCCATTTCAGGCACCAGAATCAGAATTGATTAAGATATGGTCTTTACTCACAAAAAGTTTACAATTAATGGGATCAGAAATGTATCCATCAAAAGGCAATATTATAAGAGCTATGATAGGTAAACATTACGAAGGCCACATGAGGTATTCCTAACTAAATTCTTGGACAATTAAGAAGCAGTTTGATTTTCTGTTCCTGAGTTAGTTCACTTAGGATGATGTTCTCTAATTCCATCCAAGTTGCTGCAAAAGACATTGTGTCATTCATTTTGATGGCTGAATAGCATTCCATAGTATATATATATACCACATTTTCAATATCCACTGATTGGTTGATGGGCTAAAACCCAGACTAAATACTATTTGTACCCCCTAAAGCTGTTGAAATTAATAATAATAATAATAATAATAATAATAATAAAGCTATTTGATTCCATGTAGAAGGAACAGCATGTTTGAAGAGGAGGGTGAATATGAAAGCACAATGTTATTATAGAGAATACAACTTTTTCAGTTATGGGTAGAATAGAAGACAGGAGAGAAGTTATATCCCATGCAAAGATAACTTTTTAAAAAATACTTATTATGTTCAGGACATTGAGCTTTATGCTGTAATAAAGAAAAGGAGAGGCATGGAAATGTTGTACACTTTTGTATTTTATAAATATCTGTGCCTACAATGTGGAAAATGGATTTGGGGACAGGTTAGCAGAAGACAAGAAGACCAAAAAGAGGCTACTGTAATATTCTTGGAAGAAACTGTTAGCCTAAACCAAAGTTAAGATAGAATGAATGAAGAGAAGAAAAATGAGATATTTTGGAGGTAGCATTGACAAAAGATTCCATTGAATGTGAGGTTGACAAAGAGAAAGGGATCAAAGGACATCTCAAATTTCTGACTTGACAAAAGACTAAATACAACACAAATATCACAAAATATTTCAAATCGGGCAGGTTGCTTTAATGATTTCTACATAGTTGAATTTGACCTGTTTGTGAGACACCCAAATAGACATAAAGTTAGCAGCCTAGCCAGGCTCGGTGGCTCAGCCTGTAATCCCGCGCCTTTGGGAGGCTGAGGTGAGTGGATTGCCTGAGCCCGTGGGTTCGAGACTCGCCTGGGCAACTTGGCAAGGCCTCATCTCCACAATAAATAAAAAACTAGCCGGGTGTGGTAGCACGCGCCTGTAGTTCCAGCTACTTGGAAGGCTGAGG
>NW_007260131.1:117108-161263 GCF_000164805.1 Carlito syrichta | reverse complement strand
CCACTGCACTCCAGCCTGGGCGACAGAGTGAGACTCCAACTCAAAAAAAAAAAAAAGTTAGCAGCTTGATGTAAAGCTAAGATATGCATATATATCTGTGTGTGTGAGAGAGAGAGAAAGAGAGAGACAGGCAGAGAGAAAGAGACAGAGGCAAAGAGAGAAAGATAGAGAGAGAGAGAGAAATGGAGAAACACCTAAGAGTGCTCCCTCCCTTATCACCCCAGCCATGCTCTGGCAGTTATAACACCTAGGTCTCACTGGTATAATATCACTCAGCAGTTGTGAAATAGTGTGGCATACTTAGTGACAATAAGACTGCAAAGTCAGGCAGACCTGAGCTTTTATCCCAAATCCACCACTTACTTGCTATAAAGACTTGGACAAGTTATACATCTGAGCCTCTCATTTTCCATCAAAAATGGGACGGCTAATTAAACTTTGTAAGGTTGCCATAAGCTTAAATGAGATTATATATGCAACTGCACTCGACACATATTAGACTTTCATTTGTTCTTTAGTTTCTCACCCCATATAGTTTCTAGTGGCCTTTGCATTGTATCTGTCTCTCTGTAGTACCTCCTGACTTCAGTTTCCACTTTAAACTCATACTGTTAATATAAGCATCATTTCAATTACCCGATAAAGATCATTTCCAGCCCTGCTCTCTCTTTGTACTGTTTGGCTCTACATGTTTTTGCAATCCTCTCCTGGCCTTGTCTACATCTAATTTACTTCCTTTCAGTTGAATGTTATCACAAGTCATGAATTGTTCTCACTTCATGTTTATTGCAAACAGATAACCATTATCTCCAATGGGCCTGCTTGGTTTTATCTTAGTTGTTTCACATTTTGCAACTTTTTAATTATTTCATTTTATTTTCTCTATATTAGATTGTTTCTCTTCTGCACTGATACTTGGGTAAAAGGCAAAAACAAATTTGTAATTTAATAAGCCTTTTCAAACATATTACTGCTGAAAGCAAGCTGAGGCCCTTAAAGTTTGTTTTGACTGTAAAATTCAATGAGCATATCAAAATTTCTTGGCTGAAAAAGACAGAGTTTCCCAATTTTCCTTTTGCAGAGGGCTGGCTTAACTTCAGCAAGGGATCTCAGTCAAGTGAACCAAGGCTTCGTAGGTTCCAGAAGCCAGGGCTTCTTTATTTGAGGCATCACACAAGACAGTTAGAGAAGATGGAACCAGGCCATACGCAGGAAGGAGGACAATGGCCAAACTAAAGAAGAGTATAGCAGTTGCCTTAATCAAGGGAAAGGCATAGGATGAGACTAGAAAAGGAACCAATACACTGGAATTAGGAAAACATAAGAATAAATAAAGAGAGAGGACTTGTGTCTTAAAATGTTAACATAAGACGGGGTATCTAAAGCACCTTTTCAGGAATGATGTTTAAATATCTGAAAATACTCAAAACAACTCAACTAGATAAGGACATGTCCTTTTTTTCCTCATCTTCCTGAATGTGACTCTTTGGTCCTCATCCAAGAATATTATACGAAAGCCTTCAGAAGATGGCCCAAATAGATAATCTTCATTTTATCCTCATCTGCCTCACACACTTCACTCTACCCTCTCACCTCAACTCTCCACTTATGTTTCTACTTCCCATTCCCACTTACGTATGTCCCTAAACAATTTAGTTTCTGCTTTCTCTGCTCTTGATCTCACTATCTGACTACAAATTTTATCTATCCCTCCTTAGTTGTATAGCTTATACATCCCCCTGCCAATTAAGAAGTCTAAAAGGAAACATAAAAGTAGGAGCAACAACTTCCTCCTCCTCCTTTTCATTAGCCTTTACCATATAAATCAGCTCTGAACAATGGAAATGAGGAGGGAGGGAAGCAGCATTTTCTGAGCACCATTACAGTATCCAGCATTTGAGTACTTTGCATGCCTCATACCAATGAATCCTCAGTATGGTCTAGTTGTACAGCTAGAGAAACTGAAACTCCCTAAAGTGACAAAGTGAGTGAATGAAAGAGAAGGAATTTAGACGTTGGCCATTCTGACTCCAAACTTCATTTTTGACAAATCCTAACTTATGAATTGTACTTTTATAGTGCAATACTAAGGATTTATCCACAATGAGCTGCCAGCTCCCCTTTACTGGCCGTTTCTTCTCTTGAGTCAATGTCTTTCTGGGACACCATAAGTACAAAGGGAACTAGGGAATTGCACTAGAAAGCAAATAGTTCCCAGACCTTTCATTCTCAACTCTGGGTCTCTGGTATGCTTTGCTTTTCTCACTCAAATGTGAAAATACAATGTATTTTGTGATGTTAATACTGGAGTGGCACTTAGAGGCCCAAAAACTGACACTCATTTTAAAAATCCTATCATGAGATGAATATCCTTTTTCTGAGCCACAAGGAAAAATAATCAAAATGAAAAAGCAGTACATTTAATAATCATCCAAATGAACAGAAATGAAAAGAGCTGTGCTAGTTGGTTTGATATCAAGTCACCTCTGCCCTGTCTGAAACTGATCCTCAATGTCTGTCTTCAGCTGCTTATTCAGTCCAAGGGCCTAACTTCCTGCTTTATATGCATCACATGAGCTGCCAGTGTCGGACATCCTGGAATAAATTACCAAATAAACTCCAGGCAAACTTCTTCTCGTTATAAATTTCATATAAAGAACTTTCGATAGACCACAGGGTAACCCTTTCAGGTGTGCTGAGGTTGGCTTTCCTCTTCTGGAGGATGCGTCTTCTAGACCAAGGACAAAGAGCAACAGCAAGACCTCCCATGATTACAAACCCTTTCGCAACCTAGTTCAGGGAAAACATCATGGGCTTTGGAGTCAGAAAGATTTGGATTCAAGTCCGAGCTCTGCCACCTATGATGTCTGCCACTTTATTCTATGTACTTTAATTTCACTGGCCCTCCTATATAAGGTAAGTGAAAAATTACTGTAGGGCAACACAAACTTAGTGACAACATGAGTACAGCCTGGATATGGCCCCAAGCAGGGAATTGGAGGGGATTGGAGCCTTGAGAGGGGTAAAGGGTGGGGTGGGCAAGAACCCAGTATGTCACCTTCCCCTCAGACTCCATGCCTGGGCATGCAGATCATGCTGAGGCCGTAGGCAAAGTGTTCTCTGCACCTGCTGACCACATCTTGCACCTAGACATGGTGAATGTTATTGCATACCCTTCCTTGAGGCCATTGGCCCCAGCGCTGGTTCAAACCGAATCGGTCATACCTGGATCCATGTCTGTAATCTTTGACTACCTTTAGTTTACCTTTAATTCATTATAATACTAAAAATATCACCTCTAGAGAGAAATCGCAGCCATTTTGTGAGCCTATCACCTATGTATAAGCGCATTCTCACACCACACCTGCACACTAGAAATCCTACCCTTTTCACCCTTAACCCTGCACTGCACCCTACTTAAAAGGCTATATAACCTGTGTGCACTTTTACATCAGGAGTGATTTTCTTTTCCCTATCCATCGCCTCTCCTAGACAACCTTCTCTGTAAGTCAGTCCTAAATAAAGTCTCTGTCTCATCCATTGTCTCCAGGTCATTTCTTTGGCCTCTCAGACATAGCGCCTTCCCTTCTGGGGCCTTTAGGAGTCAAGCACTGCAATTACTTACAGTGGAAGATCATTGGAGCAATTCACTGCAATAATATCTAATGATATCTCTATGGTAGTGGGCATGGAGTCCATGTATAAGAACTACTGAGCCTCTTACCTCTTTGAAGGGTGGTAACACCTTCATCTTCTGAGCAACAGCATGAAACAGAAAAAGGATGCAACATGTTGCAAATGTTGATGAAATTAAGATATGGGGAAGTACAATAGTATGTTAACTGCCCTTCAGAAAGTTGAGGCAAAATTTTCTAATCTTATCAGGTCACCTGAATATTCCTTCCAATGCTAGAATTTTTTTTTCTCAGTAATCTCATATCAGAAGAAATTAATGGAGCTATATTCCCATGACCCTTTCTCTGTTCCACTTTCCTTTCTGTTCCCTCCTGTTTTACATGTATATATTTTATTTCTTTTTTAATTAGTTTGTTTTTCTTCAATTTCTATGTTTACAGTGATGATCAAAAACATATGTGCTACATTTAACCGACTATGAAATTTAGGAATAAAGAAATGTGTAATAGGAATCAACTTTACTTCTTCCCTAGCTCCTAAGAGAATTAGACATGTATAAAGCTGAGTCATATCCTTTGCTTACCCTGAACAATCAAACACTAGGGGGCTTTGCAGGGATCCATAAACATAAGGCAGGGAGCAGGGCAATGAGCACTGGAAAAAGAATCAAGAAGCTTGAGTTCTACTACTGCCTCTGCCACTAATTCACCAGGCATTCTGTCTTTTCCCTCCTCCTGTTTCTCTCCTTTATGGCTCTAAAATGATGGAGCAGGTCTCAAACCTGCTCTGCATCATACTCCTCTGGTTGTTAATTAATAGGTTATTTTTATTTATTGTTTATATTGTTTTTGATTGACAAATAATTATATACATTTATGGAGTACAATGTGATGTTTGGATATATGTATACAAGGTGACATTAGTAAATCAAGCTAAGTAATATATCTGTCATCTCACTTTCCTATCATTTTTCTGGTGAGACATTTGAAATTTACTCTCTTAGTTATTTTGAAATATGCGGTACCTTATTATTGACTATAGTACCCTGCTGTGCAATAGATCTCAAAACCTATTTCTCCTGTCTATGTGAAGCTCTGTACTCTTTGATCAACAATCCCCTGTTCCCTTTTTCCCCATACCCTAGCCCCCAGCTTCTGCTAACCATCATTCTGCTCACTACTTCAATGAGCTCAACTTTTTTAGATTCCAGGTTTAAGTGAGACCTTGTTGTATTTCTCTTTCTAAGCCTGGCTTATTTCACTTAGCATAATATCCTCCAGATTCATATATGTTGTCACAAATGACAGAATTTCCTTCTATTTTAAGATAGGATAGAATTTCACTGTGTATATATACCACATTTTCTTTATTCATTCATCTGTTGATGGACAAAAGTTGATTTCATATCTTAGCTATTATGAATAATGCTGCAATAAACATGGAAGTATAGATATGCCTCTGACATGACTTCAGTTCCTTTTTCTCAAAAAATTTATTTTAAAAAATTTTTTCAAAAAATTTATTTCAAAAAATTTATTTTAGATATGTGGGGTACAATTCAGGTTTAGGTATACAAATGTTCATTATGCACGTACCCTTGTTAATGAGGTGTGCTGCCCCCTCCCCCTAGCAGTTTCTCACTACTAACAACCCTTTCTGATAGTTGTTCAAGGTTCACTTAAGAGTGCGAACATGGGATGCTCAGTTCTTTGTTTCTGTGATAGATCACTTTGTATTATAAACTCTACCAAGAAGTGAGATTGCTGAATAATATGGTAGTTCTATTTTCAGTTTTTTTAGGAATTTCTATACCATTTTCTATAAGTTGTACCAATTTACATTCCCACCAACAGTATATAAGAATTCCCTTTTCTCTGCATCTTCTTACACACTTGCTACCTTTCATCATTTTGATAAATGCTACTCAAACTGGTATGAGGTGATATCTCATTGTGGATTTAATTTGTTTAGCTCTGATAATTAGTGATGCTGAATGTTTTTTTATATATCTTTTGGTATTTATGCCTTCTTTTGAAAAATGTCTGTTCAGTTCCTTTGACCATTTTTCAGTTAAGATATTTGGTCTTTTTCTGCTGAGTTATTAGATATATGGTTTGCAAATATTTTCTCTCATTCTGTGAATGGTCTCTTCACTTTATTATTTCCTTTGCTATTCAGAAGCTTTTGAGTTTGATGCAATCCCCTTTGTCTACTTTTGCTTTTGTTGCCTGTGCTTTGTGGGTCATATTAAAAAAAAAAAAAAAAAATCTGCCCGGATCAATGGCATGGAGTTTTTCTCCTATATTTTCTTTCAGTAGTTTTACATATTCAGGTTTTGTAGTTGTCTTTAATCTATTTTAAGTTGATTTTTGTTTATGATGTAAGATACAAGTCTAATTCTTCTGCATGTAGATATTTAGTTTTTCCTAACACTATTTATTAATAACTGTCCTTTCCTCATTGTGTGTTCTTGAATTTTGGTGAAAAATCAATTGCCCATAAATGCTTGGTTTTATTTCTGGGTTTACTAGTCTGTTCCGTTGGTTGATGTGTCTGTTTTAATACCAGCACCATGTTGTTGGGATTAGAATCACTTTATGTTTCGAAATCAGGAAGTGTAATGTCTCTAGTTTTGTTCTTTTTACTCAGGATTGCTTTAGCTACTTGACCTCTTTTGTGATTCTGTATAACTTTTAAAAAATTTTTTCTATTTATCTGAAGAATGTCACTAGTATTATGATAGTGGTTATACTGAATCTCCAGTTTGTTTTAGGTAGTATGGTCATTTTAAACAATATTAACTCTTCTAATCCATGAGTGTGGAATGTTTTTCCATTTGTTTGTGTTTTCTTCAATTTCTTTCAGTGAAGTTTTGTAGTTTTGTTGTAGAGGTATTCCACCTTTTTTGGTTAAAATCATTCCCAGGTTTGCTTTTTTTTTGTAATTATTTTAATTGGAATTGATTTCTTTTTTAGCCAATTCATTATTGATGTATAGAAATGCTACGGATATGTGTATGTTGATTTTGCATCCTGAAACTTTACTGAATTTTTACTAAGAGATTTTTCTGAAGTTTTAAGGTTTTTCTACATATAACATAATAAAAATACAATAAAAAAAAAGAGGGACAATTTGACTTCCTTTTTCCAATTTGGATGCCTTTATTTCTTTGTCCTGCCTGATTACTCTGGCTAGAACATCCAGTACTACTACATTGAATAGGAGTTGTAAAAGTGAACATCTTTACTTGTTTCAGTTCTTAGAGGAAAGACTTTCAGCTTCTCCAGTTCAGTATGATGTTAGCTGTGGGTTGGCCATATATGGCCCTTACTATGTTGAGGTACATTCCTTCTATGCTTAATTTGTTGAGTATTTTTATCACTAAAAGGTATTGAATTTTACCCAATATTTTTCTGCCTCATTAAGA
This sequence comes from Carlito syrichta, assembly GCF_000164805.1. NCBI lineage: Eukaryota > Metazoa > Chordata > Mammalia > Primates > Tarsiidae > Carlito > Carlito syrichta. The sequence continues at coordinate 154,200 of NW_007260131.1, read as the reverse complement.
TTATTATATGATTTTTGTCCTTCATTCTGTTGATGTTATGTGTCCCATTTATTGATTCGCTTATGTCAAATCATCCTTGCATTCCTGGAATAAATCCCACTTGATTGTGGTGTATTACACGTTGGATGTATTATTGACTTCAGTTTGCCAATGTTTTGTCTGGTATAATTACTCCTGTATGCGTATAGTTTTCATTTGCACAGAATATTTTTTTCATTCTTTTATTTTCAGTCTATATGTCTTTTTCAGATGAGGTGAATTTCCTATAGGCAATATGCAGTTGCATTTTATTTTATTATCCATTCAGTCAGTCGATATCTTTAGGTTGGGGAATTGAAACCATTTATATTTAAGATTATTATTGGAAAGTGAGAACTTACTTTTATTATTGTGTTTATTGTTATCAGATTGCTTTGAATATCCTTTGTTCTTTTCCTTTTCTTTTATTGTTTACCTTTATGACTCAGTTAGTTTTATAGTGATAATATTTGATTTTCTCTTTCTTTTTTGTGTATCCACTCTACCAGTGAGTTTTATACTTCTTTGTGTCTTCATGATGGTAAATAGCATTCTCTCACTTCCAGATATAAGACTCTTTTAAGCATGTATTGCAGGAGTGGTCTGCTGTTAATGAATTCCCTCCATTTTTGTTTGGGAAAGAGTCTACTTATCCTTATTTTTAAGGATGATTTTGCTGGGTGTAGTATTTTTACCCACAGTTTTGTTTTTTCTTTGAGGACTTTGAATATATCATCCTGCCCTGTAAGGTTGATGAAAAATTCACTGTCTGATGAGGATTTTCTTACATATGGTTTTATGCTTTTCTCTTGTTGTTTTTAGAATTCTCTCTTTGTTTGACTTTGGACAGTAAAACTATAATGTGCCGTACTGGAGACCTTTTTGAACTGAAAAAAATTGGGACCATTAAGACTCCTATATCTGGATGCCTATATTTCTCACAAGACTTGAGAATATTCCAGCTATTATTCTATTAAATAGGGTTTCTATGACTTTATCTATTTTTTTCTCTTCTGGAACTCCCTAAATTCAAATATTTTTTATAGTGTCATATATGAGAAGGGACCCAAAAAACTCAGAATTAATTTATAAAAAATTGTGTATTAATTCTTACATGCTTAAACTTGTCACCTTCTAAGTACTCTCCATTTGATGCAATACACCTATCAAGACACTTTTGCCACTGTTCAAAACAGTAGAAGTTTTGAACTTGTCAATTTTTATGTCTTTTAGTGCTTCTGCCATTTTCCCACATCAGTAAAATGTTTTTCTTTGAGGAACTTTTTCATTCAGAAAAACAAAAATAAAAGTCACTCCGGTTGAGAGCAGGTGAACAGGAAGTATAGGGCACGGGAGTCATAGCATTTTTGGTCAAAAACTGCTAAACACTCAGTGGAGTGTGGACAGGTATGCTAATATATCACCCGTCATGAAAGGGGCAAATGCTTTAAAAGAATTTCTGAAAAGAAATTAACTGAAGCTGAGTGCAGCCTCTCACAAAAACCTAGGCTGGTACACTGATTCCAATGGGTTCCTAGAACACTTACCTAGCAGGGGAAACCTGTACTTAAAAGACCTGCCCTCCAAAAATAGTTGAGGTTTTTTGGATTCTCCCTCATATGTCATATAGACTTTCTTCATTCTTAAGGTTTTTTTAATTGACTAAGTTATTTCAAAAGATTTGTCTTTAAGTTCAGAATTTGTTTCTTCTTGATCTAGTCTATTGTTGGAGGACTCAATTGTATTTTATTTCATTCACTGAATTTTTCAGTTTCAGGATTTCTGTTTGGTTCTCTTTTGTAATTTTTTTTATAAATTTCTCATTCATAATATTTCTTTGTATTGTTTATCTGTGTTTGTTGTGTTTCACTAGGTTTTTTAATATCATTACTTGGGATTTTTTTCAGGCATTCCTATATTTTATTTTTAGAGAAATCTGTTCTTAGAGAAGTGTATTCCTCTGGAGGTGTCATATTTCCTTGCGTTTTTCATGTTTTTTATGTCTTTACATTGATAGCTGTGCATCTTGTATAACAGCTGCTCTTCCAGTTTTAAGACTTGAGTATTATTGGTAACCTTTGAGCTTCCTGTACTTGTATGTGGTCAATAGGATGTGGTCATCTTTCACCAGACTTGAAAATTTTTTCTAAAATATGCTTTTAAATATTTTAGCATATTTAATATGCTTTAAAATGTTTTCCTTGTTTTCTTATACATGCACATGCATGTATATTTCCTTAAATATGCATATTTAGTATACATTTTCTTACATATAATTTCTAGGCACTTCTCTCTCTCTCTCTCTCTCTCTCTCTCTCTCTCTCTCTCTCTCTCTCTCTCTCTCTATCCTTCGGGAGCCCCTATTATGTAAAGGTTAGTTCACTGAATGGTGTCCCATAACTCCTTTAGGCCCTCTTTATTCTTTTACATTTTTTTATTTTGCTTTTCTGATTGGATAATTTTAAATATCTTGGAGTTCATTGATTCTTCTCTTTTTGAGTCTGCTATTGAAGTTCATTTATCATATTTTTGATTTTTAGAATTTCTACGTAGTTGGGTTTTTTATTGTTTTTATTTCATCAAATTTCTCATTTTGTTCATAAATTGTTTTCCAATTTTCATTTAATTTTCTATCCAAATTTTCTTGCAGTTCCCTAAACTCTTTAAGAAAATTATTCTGGACTCTTGGGAAGATGGTGGCAGATCCAGTCAGACCAAGTGAGTCCCAGTGTGAGAGAGAGAGAATATGGAAAATTTTGAGTACATGTCAGTGAGTAAGTGGGCATGTGAGTGGCTGACTGAGTAAAGACCCAGGAGAAAGTGGGCAGGAGTCTCCCGGTGAAGCGGCTGGAGCTGCAGCTGCTTTGCTTGATCCCTAGTGCTTCCCAGGGTACAGAAGCCAAGTGTCAATTTTTTAAAATCAACAAAGCCCTTTCTGAGAAGAAGCTGCCAGAAGATACTGTGGGCTCCAGACTCTGCCTCTACACTACAGTGCCTGGCCAGACCCTAGTAGCAAGGGTTATGGAGAGAGCACAGCAAGGGAGCCCAGAGGCAGAGCCCCACTGGAGAAGAAGAAACAGACACCTTGCCACCAACTTGAAAATTGAGCAGGAAAGTCTTCCAACTTGCTCACCACAGAGTGGCAGACCTGACCCGATCTCAGTGACTGGTGGATTAGCTACAAAGGGGTCAATCATGACCCAGAGGGAATATCCTAAAAACGTAAACTCCAGGAGGACAGGACGAGTACTGAGTTCTTAGGTGCCACCTCTTACTCTGATTCAGCTGCAGGACAAAGGATGTAGCCAGGATATGATGAAGAAGACCTCCAAAAAGATCAGAGGTGAGTCCAGGGCTGACCCAACCCCCTCCTCCCCAGTAATCCTCTGAACATCACACCTACAGAGCTGGGACATGACTGAGAGGGATGAACACAGGTGGAGCCTGGATGTCATAGGAGGACTCCATTCCAGCATAAGCCTGTCTGGAGCACTCCCCACCAGTACCTGGAGAAGAGTGGGTGTGGGTGGGGCTTCAGTCCTTCCCCTGACCATACTAAAGTGTGGGGGGGGGACTGAAGTCCCACCCACCCCCAATGCCTTCTCCTCCTTCCCTGGGCCAATCACTGGGATGACTGAATGAGGTTAATGCTCTGCAGGAGACAGCAGAGGAGTAGCTGAGAGGAAAAATTAGGGAACCTGTCACAAGAGGGCAAAAGGTTTTTGTTTGTTTGTTTTTTGCTTTTCATATTTTTGCTTTGTGCAAGAATATGTATGTGAGGTTTCAGTGTGCATCCCTCCCACCTTTTTTTCCTCTTTATTCTTTTGCTTTTTGTTTTCTGTGTATGTGTGTACATTAATGATTGAGTGTTCCCCGTCAATTTTTTGTTTCTTTCTGTTTTTTTGTTCTTCTCTTTTTTAGTTCAGTGTGTGTGTGAATACATGTGTGAAGGTTTGACTGGAAGTCCTTTTTTTCCCTCTCATTGTTTTTGTTTTTGTTTTGTTTTATCTTTTTCTTTTCCTTTCATTTTGGGTTGGGCATGTGTGTGTGTTTTGCTTTGTTTCTGCTTTTGTTGTTCTGAGTTTTTGTTGTTGCTGTTAAATTTTTGACCATCTCATTTCATTCTACTTTTCTCTGTTCTCCTAATTGCGGTTACTGTATCTTGGACTCAGGGGGCACATTTATGTACCCATTGAATCATCTTATAGAGTGGCGGTGGGGAGTGGGTCTCAGGAAATCCTTACCACAGTGAACACTGTGATTTGCAAGTAGTTTCTGACTTCTAGCTCTCCAACCTCCACCTTATTTGACTCTCAAAACTACAAGACACAGCAAAGTTTCCCACCCACAGCCCTGGTTCAAAATAGAACAAATTCAGAACCCTGATCAGTGAAGAATAGAGGGCGGTCTGACCAAACATTAGAAGTGAAAGCTTCTCCCATTGCCACTGAATAAAGGAACTAAAGGGACAAGAAAGAGATCTGTCACAAATGAAGAAAAATCAACAAGAAACAAAGTAATTCCCAGTGATATAAAGAGAAAATGCCTAAAAAAAAAAAAAAAGCAGACTTCAGAGCCTAAACAATGGAAGTCACCAGTGAATGGTCCCAGAATAAAACAGGGATTAGGAAATGGATGGAAAGAGTGAGTAAGACTCAAGAAAGACAAGATGCAACACTGAAAGAACTTGTAACAGAAATTTTGGCCATTAAAAAAAAATTATTCATAAAATAAGATGACAAGAATGGAAAGCAGAATTAATCTAACAGAAGAAAGAATCTCAGAACTTGAAGACCAGAACATAGAATTAACCTGATCTGTAAAAAACATAGAAAGAAAACTCAGGAAGAAAGAACAAAGCCTTCAAGATACGTGTGATTACATCAAGAGGTAGAACTATGCCTGATTGGTATCCTAGAATAAGAAAGGGAAATAGAGAACACCTTGGAGTAAGTATTTCAGGAGGTCATCCAAGAAAACTTACCCCATCTCACCAGAGATGTGATCATCCAAGCACAAGAGGTGCAGAGAACCTCTGCAAGACATAAAATGAGAAGACCAACCCCTAGACACATAATAACTCATCTAAACAAAGCAGACATAAAAGAAAAAATTCTAAAGACAGCAAGAGAGAAAGGTCAGACTGCCTACCAGGGAAAACCAAACAGAATAGCAGCAAACCTGCTGGCAGAAACACTACACAATAAGGACTGGAGGCCAATATTCAAAGTCCTCAAAGACAAACAATTTCAACCAAGAATTTCCTACCCAGCCAAGATCAACTTCATCAGCGATGGAGAATTAAAAGTGTTCCCAGACATCCAATCCCTAAGAGATTATGCAGCTTCCAGAGCAGCTCTGCAGGAGACACTTAAAAAAGGTATTCAGCACAGAAGAAAGAAAAATAGAATGACCACGTACTTCCAAGAGAATGACAGAACACAGAATCAACAAAGAATACTTTGCAACTGCAAATTTGAAAAAGCTCACATCAACCCAAAAGTTAAAAGAAAGCAAAGAAAAAACTTTATAAGAACCTCATGACAGGGATATGCAATCACATTTCAATAATCAGCCTGAACGTCAACGGGGTAAATGCACCACTGAAAAGACACAGAATGACAAACTGGATTAAAAAAAAAAAAAACATGACCCAATAGTTTGTTGCATCCAAGAAATTAATCTCACCACAAGGGAAACACATAGACTCAAAGTTAAAGGATGGAAAAGTGTTTTCAGGTGAATGGATCACAAAAGAATGCAGGAGTCACAATCTTTATAGCAAACAAAACAACCATTAATCTATCAAAAATTGAAAAAGATACAGAAGGACGCTACATAATGATAAAATGTTCAATCCACCGGGCTTGGTGGCTCAGCCTGTAATCCTGTGCCTTGGGAGGCTGAGGAGAGTGGATTGCCTGAGCCCATGGGTTCAAGACCCACCTGGGCAGCTTGGCAAGACCTCATCTCTACAATAAATCAAAAAATTACCCGGGTGTGGTAGTGCACGCCTGTAGTTCCAGCTATTTGGAAGGCTGAGGCGGAAGGATCACCGGAGCCAGCAGGTCGAGGCTGCAGTGGCTGGAAGCGGCCACTGCACTCCAGTCTGGGTGACAGAGTGAGACTCCAACTGAAAAAAAAAAAAAGGTTCAATCCATCAACAAAAAATATCCATGTATGCACCCAACAGAGAAGCACCAGAGTTTATAAAGCAACTACTAAGTAAACTAAAAAAAATTGACTCTAACACTATTATAACTGAGGACTTACATACCCCACTAACAACCTTATATAGATTATCAAGGCAAAAAAAAATCAATAAAGAGATCCAGAACCTCAAATTGACACTTGACCAAGTGAACTTAACAGATACCTACAGAACTCTCCACCCAACAACCACAGAATATACATTGTACTCATCACCACATGGAATGTACTCCAAGATTGGTCACATCCTAGACCATAAATCAAGCATAAACTAATTTCATAAGACTGAAATACTGCCATGCACCTTCCCAGACCACAGTGGGAAAAAATATATATCAAAAACAACAAAATTCCCCCAAAATTCGCAAAGACATAGAAACTAAACAGCATAATGCTGAACAACTACTGGGTCAACAAAGAAATCAAAACAGAAAATAAAAGATTCCTGGAAAAAATGAAAATGAAGAAACATACTACCAAACCTCTGGGTTGCCATAAAAACAGTTCTAAGAGGGGAATTTATATCTCTGCAAATGCACCTGAAGAAAACTGAAAGATCACAAGTTAACAGCATAATGAATCACCTAATGGAGGTGGAAAGACAAGATCACCAAAACTATAACTTTAGCAGAAGAATTCAGACCACCAAAGCAAAAGACCAAATACGGGACATAAAAGACAGAAATGTCATAGAACAAATCAACAAAATAAAAAGCTGATTCTTTGAACAAGCCAGAATCTTTAAACAAGATTGAAGGACCTCTGTCCAGAATGACCAAGAAAAAGAAAGAAAAAGCCCAAATAAAGACAATCAGAATTGCAAAAGAACAAATCACAACTGACCCTGAAGAAATACAAAAGACTATCAAAGATTACAATGCACGCCTATATGAAAACAAACTTAATAACCTAAATGAAATGGAGGACTTTCTATTATCACACAACCTCCCAAAGTTGAAACAAGAAGACATTGAGACACTAAATAGACCAATAACAATCCAGGAAATTGACTCTGTCATAAGAAAACTACCTACAAAAAAAAAGCCCCAGACTAGGTGGCTTTCCAACAGAATTCTACAAAATATACAAGGAGGAGCTGGCACCAATCCTATTGAAAGTATTCCAGGCAATATAGAAAGTCAGAATTATCCCCCAAATCATTTTATAAAGCTAACATCACACTGATACCCAAACTATGTAAAGATCCAACCAAAAAAGAGAACTACAGGCCAATATCCCTTTTGAAAATAGATGCAAAACTTTTCAACAAGATTCTAGCAAATCAGATCCAACATTTCTCAAAAATCATCCACCATGACCAAGTAGGCTTCAATCCCAGGATGCAGGGCTAGTTCAACATCCACAAGACCATAAATGTAATTAAATACATCAACAGATGTAAACACAAGAACCAAATGATTACATCGAAAGATACAGAAAAAGCATTTGATAAAATCCAGCATCACTTCTTGATAAAAACCCTTGAACACCTAGGCATAAGTGGAACATTCCTCAAAATAGCATGTGCCATCTATGATTAACCCACAGCCAACATATTGCTAAATGCACAAAAACTGGGAACACTTCCCCTGAAAACCAGAACAAGACAAGGCTGACCACTCTCATCCTTCTTATTCAGCATTGTATTGGAAGTCCTAGCTAGAGCAATTAGACAATTAGAGAAGGATCAGCATTTCTAATAGGAAAAGAGGAAGTTAAGTTATCCCTCTCTGCTGATGATATAATCCTATACCTCAAAAACCCAAGAAAATCTGCCAAAAATCTTCTTTCACTGATAAAAAAAAACTTTGGCAAAGTTTCTGGGTACAAAATAAATTTGCAAAAGACAGTTGCATTCTTATACACCAACTACAAGCAGACAGAGAACCAAATAAAAAGCACAGTCCCATTCACAACACCCACACAAAAAAAATGAAATAACTCAGCAACTTCCTAACCAAAGAAGTGAAAGACCTTTACAATGCAAACTACAAAACACAGCTCAAAGAGATACAAGAAGACATAAACAGAAAAATATTCCGTACTCCTGGCTAGGAAGAATCAACATTGTTAAGATGTCCATGCTACCCAAGGCAATCTACAGAGTCAACACAATACCCATTAAATTATCAACATCATGCTTCTCAGATCTGGAAATGACAATACAGAAATTCATATGGAAACATAAACAACCACGAATAGCCAAAACAATCCTCAGCAAAAGAAATAAAGCAGGAGGTATCACACTTCCAGATTTTAAATTTTACTATAAGTCTACAATAATCAAAACAGCCTGGTATTGGTGCAAGAACAGGCATATGAAGCAGCAGAACAGGATAGAGATTCCAAAAGCAAAACCTCAATTTCTCAACCAACTCATCTTCAACAAAGCCTCCACCAACAACCACTGGGGGAGAAGAGAACCTATTCAGTAAATGGTGCTGGGAAAACTGACTGACCACATGTAGAAGATTGAAACAGGACCCCTACTTATCCCCGTATACAAAATCAGCTCTAAATGGGCAAAGACCTAAATGTAAAACCTCAAACTATAAGCACCTTAGAATGTGCAGGAGGCACCCTTATGAAAATTGGAACTGGCAACCAATTCCTGATCAAAGCCCCAAATGCTCATGCCATAAGAGATAAGATAGACAAGTAGGACATAATCAAACTCAAAAGCTACTGCAAAGCAAAAGAAACCATCAAGAGAGCAGGGAGACAGCCCACAGACTGGGAAGAAATATTTGCCAATTGTATATCTGACAAAGGCCTAACATCTAGGATCTACAAGGAGCTCAAATGGGCTAAAAAGGAAAAAACAAACAGCCCCATTACAAAGTGGGCAAAAGATATGAATAGGCACTTCTCAAAAGAAGACATATGAGCAGTCATCAGATACATGAAAGAATGCTCAGTCCCACTAGTCATCAAAGAAATACAAATTAAAACCACACTGAGATACCATCTAACTCCAATCAGGATGGCCATCATAACTCAAAACACAACAGATGCTGGAGAGGATTCAGGGAAAAAGGAAAGCTTCTACACTGTCGGTGGGAGTATGAATTAGTACAATCTCTGTTGAAAACAGTTTGGCAATTCCTAAAAGATCTAAAAATCAACCTTCCATACCTCATCAACAAGGTATCCTGCAGTCCCCTTACTGGGAATATTCCCAGAGAAACTCAAATCACTCTATGAAGAAGATACTGCACACACATGTTTATTGCAGCATTATTCACAATAACAAAAACGTGGAACCAAACGTGCTGCCCATCAAAAAAGGACTGGATTTTTTTAAATATGGTACGTATGCACAATGGAATATTATACAGCCATAAAGGAGAAATTTATGAACTTTGCAGCAAGTTGGATGGACTTAGAGGTTATAATACTGAGTGATCTATCACAGTAACAAATGAGTACCACATGTTCTCACTCATAAGCAGACCTTGAACTATTATCTTAATACTATAAGAAAGGGATTAGCAGTAGTGGGAAACTGCAAGGGGAAGGGAGTGTGTGATTGGCAGTGTTGGGAAATTGCCAGGGGAGTGGGGGAATCACACCTCATCAACAAGGGTACCTGCATAATGAACGTTAGTATACCTAATCCTGAATTGTACCCACATATTTAAAAATTTTTTTAATTTTTTAAAGAAAATGCAGGAGACATCCTTATGTAAATGGAACTGGCAACCAATTTCTGATTTTAAAAAAAACCTTATGTAAATGGAACTGGCAACCAATTCCTGATTTAAAAAAACCCCAAGTGCCTATACCATAAGAAATAAATAATAAGAAGTGGGACCTCATTAAACTGAAAAGCTTCTGCAAAGCCAAAGAAACCATCAAGAGAATGGAGAGACGGTCCACAGAATGGGAAAAAATATTTGTCAACCGTATATCTGAAAAAGGCCTAATATCTGGGATCTACAAGGGATTCAAATGTGCCAAAAAAGAAAAAACAAATGACTCCATTAAAAAAGTGGGCAAAAGACATGAATAGACTTCTCAAAAGAAGATATACAGGCAGCAAACAGACATTTGAAAAAGTGCTCAGCCTCACTGATCATCAAAGAAATGCAAATCAAAGCCACATTGAGATACCATTCAACCCCAGTAAGAGTGACCATCATTAATAAGACAAACAACAGATACTCACAAGGATGCAGAGAAAAAAAGCCATTTCTACACTGCTGATGGGGATGCAAACTAGTGCATCCTCTTTGAAAACCAGTGTGGCAATTTCTAAAAGAACTAGATGTTGACCTTCCATATGACCCGGGAATTCCCCTACTGGGAATATACCCAGAGGAACTCAAATCATTCTACAAAAAATATAACTGCACAAGCATGTTTATTGCAGCACTATTCACAATAGCAAAAGCATGGAACCAACCATGCCGCCCATCAAAACTGGACTGGATAAAAAAAGTGGTACATATACACAAAGGAATATTACGCAGCCATAAAGAAGGACAAACATATGGACTTTGCAGCAACTTGGATGGATTTAGAGTTTATCTTACTCAGTGATCTATCACAAAGAACAGAGTACCACATGTTCTCACTCATAAGCATACCCTGAACATTTACCATAAGAATGGAATTGGCAGCAACAGGATACTGCTGGGGTGGGTTGGGGATGAGGACACAACTTCAATTTGCTCTCAAACCAGGCAAAGTGGGAATCAAAGGGAGGCCCAGACTTTACCTGAACGATGTCCAATTGAATGCCTAATCCTGAATTGTATCTCACATCTTTAAATAAAAAAATAAAAAATAATAGTAAATGTTTCAACCTCTTAAAAGAGGATTATTCTTTAATCTTTGTCAATCACTTCCTTGATATTCATTTCTTCTGGGTCCTTTATTGAAGCTTTGTTACTTTCCTTTGGTGGTGGCATATTTCCCTGGTTTTTCACAATCCTTTTATCTTTGCATTAATACCTATTCATTTGAGGATGGCACTACCTTTTGTGGCCTTTCAGGTGTTCTTTAATTGTCACAAACTTTTACTATTTAGTCTATTTAGTCTAAGTCAGGATTCTGAAATGGACTGCAATACCAAACAGGCAGTCAGGTTCTCTGTGCTGGGCTGTGTTACTTCCTGTACTCTAAAGTTGAGTGGTACTTCCAGCTGTACTTCCTGGGCTTGTGGGACCAGTGAGTTGACTCTACATCGGATGAAACTGATAGCTAGGTTCTGCAAACATCGTTGATCAGACAGAATTGTGGGTGTGCTCCCTGGCTGGGCCATACTGCTATTTGGCATTTGTCATTGGGTAGGGCCATGTGCTGGGCTGTGAGACTGGCTGAGGATTCTGGGATTGCTAGTCAGCCACATAGAGAGAGCAGGAACAGAGGATATGCCTCTATGTAAAGTTGTATATGTGTAAAGTTGGACTTGCCTCTCAAACTAAAGTAAGCTTAAGTCACTACTCAGTAGATGGGTGTTGGAAGGGGCCTGATACTCCCCTGAAGAGAACCACTGACCTGAAGTTGCCTCCCAGCATGAGGAAGTCCTAGTGAAAGAACCAGGACTCATTTGGATTACCTCTCTTCTGCTAGGGTTAGGTGGTGTCAGAGTCTCCTTCCACAAGTAATTGCTAACCTGAAGTTGCCTCTCAACCTTGGGAAGACTTAATAAGAGCACCTGAGTTGTGTTGGGAAGCTGGTTAGAAACTCAAAAGAAAACTTGTGGACCATGCTTCCTGCAGCATGATGCTGTTGGCTACTTTGTCCAGGGTGGTACCTCTATTGACTGGAATGCAAAACAACTGCCAAGATCCACACCCTGGTCACTGTGAAGACCAACCCATTTTTTGTTTCTAACTGACCCAGGTGGTCTATCCCTACTGGTACTCCCAATGTTTCCCATGGGAAAAGTAAGGAGTGAGGCTCCTTCAAGGGTTCCCAAAACAGTGGGGGAAACTGAATGTTTGCCTCCCACTCACTTTTCCCACTGTAAAAACCATGGGTTCAGAGAACATCTCTGTGTGTGGTGCTGTGCTGGCTTCGGGAAGTGGCAATGCAGTCAAAGGAAGCTGTTCTTCTTACCATTTGAACAGGGCTTCTCTCAGCTCTGTGATTCAAGGGGACATCTCAGCCTCACTCCCAAGCTCTGGGATATTCATGATGGCAATCTTGCCAGTGGATAACTCCTAGCTGGATTCCTGTTGGGGAAGAGTAAAGCCAGAGAACACCTATTCTGTCATCTTACTAATGAATAGATTTTATCTTTTAAAGCAGTTTTATGTTCACAGTAAAATTGAGTGGAAAATACAGAGGTCCCACATAGCCCCTCAGACACTCTCTCACCATCAACATCCTGCTCCAGCATGGTACATTTATTACCATTGATGAGCCAGCACTGACATATTTTTATCAACTCACATTCACAGTTTATATTAGAGCTCATTCTTTGTGTTATATATTTTATAGGTTTTGATAAATGTATGATGGCACATAATCATTATTTTGATATCATACAGAGTACTTTAACTCCCCTAAAAATCCTCTGTACTCCACCTATTCATTCCCCCCACCACCCAAACTCTGGATACCACTAATCTTTTTACTGTCTTCATTGTTTTGTCCTTTCCGAAATGCCAAGTAGTTGAAAACACACAACAAATAGCCTTTTCAGATTGACTTCTTTCAGTTGGCAAAAATGCACTTAAAATTTCTCCAGGTCTTTTCATGCCTTAATAACTTTGTTTCTTTTTGGCACTGAACATTATTCCATTGTGTGGGTGTATCACAGTGGTGAACATTTTTAAACAGAAAAACCCAATCCAGAGTTACTGTCTCAGATGTTTTGTGTGTATTTTAACCATATACTCAAGGTGATTCTGATGCACATCTGGGGAAGATGATTATAAAGATTTCTCCTGGATTTGAAAAGTTTATGTAGTAATGCTTCCTAGGTTTAAGTTGATTCTTTTCCTTTGAGGAAAAATATGTATTTTTTTCTAAAATGAGCTTGTCTGAGCTCAATTCCAACATCCTCCACTCAGTCAGTAAATCCTAATATGAGAAGAATATAGAAGAATCAGAGCAAGGTGACTGCTCCCAACTGATAAAGCAAGTTTTGCTTTTAGTTTTTGATCAACTGAAAGGGAGAAAGGAGAGGAAGATAAGTTATCAAGACAGAATGATGGGAAACAGGAAATGTGCTAAGATATTTGATATCCTACTTTTTGCTATGTGGTAGGCACTCCAGAGAAATTTTATCTTTAGTTTTATTTTTATAGGAAGCAATATTTACCCATTTAAAGAACTCAAGGCCAGAGACTTTAAATAGCATTTGCAGGTGAGAGACTCAAGATTAAACCTAATGTCTGCCTGTATTCTTATACTATTCTTTTATCCACCCTAATCTAGATTACAAACTTTTTAAAGGCAAAGACAGCATGTTTTGCTCACCATTTTAACCCAAGTACTCATCAGACACAAGGTACACAATAAATACTTCTCGAAATGTGTCTTAAATGAGTTATTGTTTATAAGGAGAATGCTGTCTTTTTGATAGGTTAATTATAATAGAAAGTTTTAAAATTGTTAATATTTCTGATTTTGTATGTGGCTCTACATTTTTTATAGCACAGAACACAGCAAAAGACATCTCTTAAAGCTATAGATGATTCAGTAAAAAGCCTGTTAAACTCTAAATTCATAATCACACTAGGTAACAGTGGTTCATTTTCTAAGCTCAGCATGACACACCTTTTGACCAAAGCCAGGTTAATGGTGCTTTTGATTTATTGCCCTTCCAGAAGAGTCACAGATCCCATTCTACTATGCCTCAAACATATTTGTAGCTTCTTTAGACTAAGCATCAATTCCTTCAATGTTAAACAGTCGAGTAAAGAACAGGGTTCCTTTCTAACTACATAGAGCGTATTTCTTTATAAATCCTCTCTAAGGGCTCCTAATGACACATAGCTCATATTGTAGTCATAGAATGAGGCACATGCGCCTCTGGGTCTTCTCAGTCTAGTAACACATTAAACATTTGGGATGTGCATTAATTCTCTTATACCACTCACCACTTTATATTTCCAAAGAGCTAGTAGCTCAGTACTAATGAGGTCATAGTCCCAGGTTTGATTTCTCATGGGCACAAGTGATTATCCCTCTCTTGTTTAGACATGTAAATATCATTGAACCTTTCTAGTTCTTATTATTTTTCTCCATGGACAAATTCCTGCAGAGGAAAAAACAAATCATTTTATTGTCTGGGTCTCAATGTCCTACTCTATAAAATGAGAATAAAAGTAATAAACACTTCTACCTATCTTATATTGTGTACAAAGAAGAATCCAAGAAAACTCTAGGAATATATTTAGTAAGCATTATAAAAAAAGAAAAAAGGATAAAATAAGAAGAGGAGGGAGGAAAGAAGGAAGTTTTTGTAAGATGGTATTAATAGAATTTAATAGTGACCTTTTTTGTCTCTTCCTATTTAATATCTATATGTCATTGTTATGATTATAACATTTGAAGAATAATATGTCTCTTTCTCGAGAAGCTACCTCTTTTCCACTGTGTGCTATGTGATTTGATTCATTTCCTACATTCAGGGGCAGGCCCAGGTCACAAATCTCACCAACCAATTTAGTTTCATTTTTTTGGCCACAGTGACAATTTCAAGAGTGACACAGGCCCACATCAATCCAAAGTCAATCTCAGAACTTTTCTCAAGCAACTGGGCAATGGAGCTTCTCCACATACTTTAAATGTCAAAAAAATGAGCCTTCAGTGGCTTGGAACAATCCTAAGTTGAGAACCTGCCTGAAAATGAAAGCAAAATGAAAACTGCAGTATTTTGGTATGTAGAAATTGAGCTTCTGATGACATTATTTGAACACCTGGATCTAGTCACATCTGAAGCTAATATTTTTGTTGTCAGTTCATAAATTCCCTTTTTATTTGAAGCCAATTTAGAGTTGGGCTTCTATCACCAGGTCTGGAAGAGTCCTGATTAATATGATTACAAAAAGTAGGAAAGATATTCAGGTACTTCAGACCTGCCATAGGACATGGAAAAAGAAAGAACAATAGTTGCACACAGACAGAATTCATTTAAATCTTAATTCTATGAAGTACTGGTGTTGCAATTAATGTTGAGCAAATTATTTCATTTCTCTTAGCCTTATCTTTGCACTTATAAAATGGGGGGAAACAACTAACTACCATACAGAATTACATGGAGGACTAAATAAAATAAAATATGTTAAGAGTATGGCATATTATAGACACTCCACACACTGTTTCCTACATTCCCGATTTTCTCTTAGAAACCCAGAGCTGAGAGGGAATCGGACAAATTCTCAGTGATTGTGCCCTTGAGGTTATCAGCCCATGCACTGAGTTCCAAGTTCAGTTTTCTATTCACTTGAGTTCCATCAAAGTGTGACTAACTAGATTACTATCTCCAACCAGCTGCCGTTATTGTTTCATTCTTCATAAAACCCAGAAATATTTTATCAGCATAAGTATAAAAATGGAATGAGGTGTGGAGTTCTGCAGCAGAGAATATCACAGGCAGGTGTAAGCACAGCAAGATAAAAATTTTAAAAAGAAATAAATAAATTCAGTCTCAAGTCTCATTCTCCAGAGAGCTTTATAAAGGCAAGCATCTGTTAATGCAGGCACAGATTTGGCTCTTTTTTATAATTTAAGCAGAACAAAATGTGTATGTATAAACAAATGAACAAGGAAACTCTATGCAATTCAGGCATAAGTTATATTTTTTAAAATAAATAAAGGCAGTAGGGAACCTGCACATTATAAAATGAAAACTAAACTTGGAGATGATGGCTTCTAATTTTTGGCACCTGATACATACCACGCACTCTTTATGTCTGATTTTCAACCTTCAATGTACTATGAGGTAGATATTCATTTATTCTTTCACAGATGTAGATGCTAAGAGTCAGAGAAAACTCTGCGAAGTTAAACAGCTAGCCTGCAGTCAAGTTCACTGCTCTTCATCTCCATTAGTGCCTCCCTGGCCCAAGCTGTGCCCTTGTCCTCCTGGCCTCAGAGCTGGTATCTCTGCTTCTGACAACCTGATACTCTATATCCCAAAGAATATCTAAAGCAGCCTTCACAAAAACCAATAAAAATTAATCATGTCGTCCCCTACTTAAAATCTACCAATGACTCTGAAAAACAAGTTGGCAGTTTCTTAAAACACTATACATGCAACTACTATATGACTTGGCAATTGCACTCTTGGATATTCATCCAAGAGAAATGAAAACTTATGTTTACACATAAACCAGTATACAAATGTTCATAGTAAGTGTATTCTAAATAGACAAAAGCTGAAAATGATTGACTAGGTAAAGAAAATGTATACATGCACCATGAAATACTACACAGATGTAGAAAAGAATGAAATCATGTCCTCTGCAACAACGTGGATGAAGCTGGAGAACACATCCTAAGTGAACTAACTCAGAAACAAAAAAAAAACAAACACTGCATGTTCTCACTTTTATGCAAGAGCTAAATGTCCACAAAAATGGAAATAATTGACACTGGAGACATCAAAAAGGAGGAGGTGGAAGGCAGGGAGGAGGGTTAGGTTTCAGAAATTACCTATTGGGTAAAATGTTCACTATTTGGGGAGTTGACCACCTGAGACCCAATACCCAATACAATATATCCAAGCAACAAACATGAACTTGTACCCCCGATTCTAATATTTTTTAAAAGCCAATCCAAAAAGGTTATATATCGTAAAAGTGTCATACATATAACATTTTTGAAATAGCAAAATTGTAGAAATGAAGATAGTGATTGCCAAGGATTAGGGATGGGAATGGACGTGGGAGGGACATGGGTATGACTATAAAAAGATAACACGAGAATTTCTTATGTTGATGAAACTTGACTGTAGTGGTGAAGATATGACTCTATTCACGTGATAAAATTACATAGAATACATACATATATACATGAACATAAATGAATACAAATAAATGGGGAAATCTAAATAAAAGCAGTGAATTACATAAATGTCAATATGCTGGTGATGACATTGCATTACAATGCTATAAGATGTTATCCATGGAAGAAATTGGGCCCAGAATATACAGGATCTCTCTGCTTTGTTCTTACAATTGCTTGTGAAACTACAATTATCTTAAAATAGCAAGTTTGATTTCTGTAATCACCCAAAGACTTCCCGTCACATCAAGAATCACGTTGCATTGATTGCCCTGGCTTCCAGAGCCCTATGTGAGTGGGGCACCTGAGATCGCTCTGATCTCATCCGTCGCCACACTCTCGTCCTGCCTCTGCACCATCCGTAGGGCCTTGTTGTCTCCTGTTGTTGAAATGTTCTTCCTCTGATCTCTGCAGGACTGATTCTTCTTGTCATTCAGTTCTCACTCTGTTTTCTTCTCTGGGAGGCTTTTCCTGACAACACAGTCTAAAAAGGCATCCAGCCGCCCTATTATAACACCCTGTATTAATTAGTATTTTGGCATTCATTCCTATCTGTTATTTTTTGTTCAATTTTTCATGTCTATATTTGTTTCCCTTTATTAGAAAGTAAGTTCTTGAGAGCAAGAATGTGGTTTTTGTTATTCTCTACTGTATTTCCATCAGTTAGAACAGTGTCAGACACATATTAGGTGCTTAATAAATATTTATTGAGCCGGGCTCGGTGGCTCAGCCTGTAATCCCGCGCCTTTGGGAGGCTGAGGTGAGTGGACTGCCTGAGCCCGCGGGTTCGAGACCCGCCTGGGCAGCAAGACCTCATCTCTACGATAAATCAAAAAATCAGCCGGGCGTGGCAGCGCATGCCTGTAATTCCGGCTACTTGGAAGGCTGAGGCGTTAGGATCGCCGGAGTCCAGCAGGCTAGGCTGCGGTGGCCGGAAGCGGCCACTGCACTCCAGTCTGGGCGACAGAGTGAGACTCCAACTCAAATAAATAAATAAATAAATAAATTTTTATTGAATGGATTTAGGCAAGCATGAATGATCATCTGTGGAAAGAGGTCTTATTTACTACCTAGTCATGTTCTGCTTGGCATTCAAGGCCTCCGTCTATCCCCAATAGATTCAACGTCTCCACCCAGATATTATGTCCTAGTGTTTTAATTCAAGTCTCAATATTAGTAGGACAGCCCAGATCAGGAGGAGCTGAGGATTCAGAGAACAGACACAGAAGAATGAGGAACAACCCAGGTAATAGAAAAGTGGACAGTATGAAAAATCCAGGTAAGTTCGGAAGTACACACTAACCTCTCTGCATGCTAGGCAGTGTGCCATGCACTGTAGAGATAAAAGATGAGATCAGTTGGGCTCAGTGGCTCAGTCTATAATCCCAGCACTTTGGAAGGCCGAGGCGAGTGGATTACCTGAACCTGTGGAATCGAGACCAGCCCAGGCAACTTCGTGAGACCTCGTCTCTATAATAAATCAAAAAATTAGCCAGTGGTGATAGTGTGCGCCTGTAGCTCCAACTACTTGGAAGCCTGAGGCAGAAAGATCGTTGGAGCTCAGCAAGTAGACATTGGGATGGCAGTGAGCATGTCACTGCACTCCAGCCTGGGCAATGGAGTGAGACTCAAACTCAAAAAAAGAAAAGATGAGATCATACTTATCTCGAGCCTCCAGATAGTCCTTCATGACTGCCCAAAAGGACCCTTAGGAAAGGGCATCATTTTGGTGACCTGATAGGTGGGCAAGTGGCCAAGACCAAGAGAATTCCATCTTAGAGATGGCAATCACTGGGAAAATAACATAGTCAGAGACCAACCCAGTGGTCCCCATAGCCTTTCAACTGGATCAGATTCATTTGACCTGTATCACTTATTAAAATTCTCTCATTAATGAATGATCCCATAGTCAAAAAGTGTTTAAAATCACAGTGCCTAAGGCAGACCCAGATCTCGGGCTAGTTTAACAGCAAAAGAAAGGATTTGAAAACATTTTGTCACTTAAAGACAATATTTGCTTTAAACCTTTCCCACTACTGTCTTTAAAAAAAAAAAAACAGATAAATAGAAGCAACGTACTGACATTCTCATTTTCAAGTCCCCAGTGGGTTTCATTGTCACAGACACCTGGGGTTATCAAGTTGCTTCCTTCACAATTGCTGGCCAGGAGAGGCCCAGCACAGGCTATCAGAAGCTTCGCACATCCTGCTCCAATCCAAACAGAGCGACCTGATCCTTCAGAACAACAGAAAGACTGGGTATTGATTTCTACATAAGCAACAGGATTTAACTCTTGTGCTTTCAGTCCAAGGGTCTTGAAGTCCCAGGAATTTTTCCAGAGTAAGGTATCCCTCTTTCTCTTGGACTGGGGATGTTTGTTCTCGTGGTTTCTGCAGTAGGAAGCACCACACATAAGCTGAAAGGTCATGCTGCAAACAAAATGCAGGGTGTCATGTGTTTACCAAATCCGACACCCTCACCTGCCATCATGCTACACAGCAAGTTTACCAAGATTAGACATTTTGTTTTGTTTTTGATTGTTGTTGTTTTTTTTTTATTTTAAAGATGGGGGTACACTTCAGGGTTAGGTATACAAATGTTCATTATGCAGGTACCCTAGTTGATGAGGTGTGTCTCCCCTCCTCCTGGCACTTTCCCACTACTGCCAATCTCACCCAACCCTCCACTGGCAGTTTCTCACTACTGCCAATCCCTTTCTTACAGTTGTTCAAGGTCCGCTTATGAGTAAGAACATGTGGTACTCAGTTTTTTGTTTCTGTGATAGATCACTGAGTATTACAGACTAAATCTGTCCAAGTTGCTGAGAAGTTCATAATTTTGTCTTTCTTTATGACTGTGTAATATTCCATCATATACATGTATCACATTTTTTTTATCCAGTCCTCTTTCGATGGGCAGCATGGTTGGTTCTACGTTTTTGATATTATGAATAATGCTGCAGTAAACATGTGCATGCAGGTATCTTTTTCAAAGAGTGATTTCAGTTCCTTTGGGTATATTCCCAGAAAGGGGATTGCAGGGTCATATGGAAGGCCGATTTTTAGATCTTTTAGGAATCGCCAAGCTGTTTTCCACAGAGGTTGTACTAGTTTACACTCCCAACAACAATGTAGAAATGTTTCCACCCTCCCACCCCCCACTCTCCCTACCCTCCCCACCCTCCCACCTCCCATCCCCCCCCACCCCATTCTCTCCAGCATCTGTTGTTTTTTGAGTTACTGAGGATGGCCCTCCTGACTGGAGTGAGGGGTATCTCATTGTGGTTTTAGTTTGCCTTTCTTTGATGACTAGCTAGGCTGAGCATTCTTTTCATGTATCTGTTGGCTGCTCAAATTAGCCATTCTAATTCATTAATTGACTCAATCAAATTCAGAAAAATAAAAATGTAACCTCTAAGATATGTATTGGATTCCATAGGTTAAAAGAGGACATTCCAAATTCCATTCTCCAGTATGGTCCTCCCAGCCACCCTATATAGCTGAAAAGGCACGAACTTTTACACCCATTTACTGATGAGAAAATTGACTCCACAAAGCATTTTAAAATGAGAGCTCCTCGTTATTGGGGCTCTCTCCAGTTTATTGTGCATCTTCTCTTAAAAATATCGTGATCTTTTTTCCCTGAAATGAAGTTATTTGAATTAAACTAATCAAACTTATTATTTTCTTTAATCAGAACAATTTTAACCCACATTTAGTAAAATTTAGGTATAAAAAGGCCCAGATCTTTGTATAAATCTCTACTTCTCAAGTCAGCAGTCTGAACAGTTAGTTCTTCCAATCCAAAGGCACTATCAGTATTGGAAATAACTATCAATTTCTCCTGATACAGAAGTTACAAATACAGTTTGCTCGTAAATAATCATATACAGTTACAAAAATAATGATAAATCATTTATTTAATTTTTTTACTCATATATTTTATGTTATTTGACTCTTACCATACACTCAAATAAGTATTGGTAGCTTATTTTACAGAAGAAACGATGAAGAAATTGAGGAGCACTAAATTAAATTACATGAGACCACACACCTAACTACAGGCAAATCTGAATGCCAGCAGCCTTTATTGGCCTCTAAAATCTTTTTTCTTTTTGCCCCTATATTATGCTTCTCAGGCAGAGAGGTTGAGAAGGAAGTACCTATGTGTGTCCTGCAAAAAGGAGGCTGTCCAATTATTTATTTCCACAAATACTTATTGAGCATCTGTTATATGCCAATTATTAATCAATTCACTGGTGTCATAGCAGTAGACAAAACAAAGTCCCTACCCTCCTAAAGCTTCTAAATGCAAGCATTGATGGTTTTTTAATGATTTTTATTCCTTACCATCTACTCTGCCCCACAAAAAGAAAATAATCTCTTTATATACATATCACAAAATGAGAAACTATACCTGTAGATATAGTTAAATGTGAAGGCAACAGTTCTTGGTCTTTTTATTCCAAGGGGCTAGTTAAACCTCCAGCTCACCACTCCCATTCACTACTGTGACATAGACAAAGCAGATCGGGGTTCTATACAATTCCGTGCACGTTAGCTGTATCTTAATTGCTTTTTCTCTTTTTCAAGACAGCATTGCAAAATGCAAGAAAGATTCTATTATTATAGGACAACCATAAATCCATAGGTAATTATTTGCAAGTTCCAATAGTTTAAGTAGGAATGGTAACAAATTTTTTGTGACCACCTTACAAGTGAGGTAGATTTGAGATACTATATTCTGGGCCAAGTTATTATCACTAGGAATCTTGTAATACTGCCCTGAAAAAAATAATAACATGGGAATTCATCGTAAACCCTATATATTCTATTATAGACTTATAAATCATATGTGTTGGCTGCCAGTCTGGAAATGTATGTCACTTTCAATTTAAATTTTCAAAATTCCCTAGTTTAGCACATAGTTGCAATGTAAGAGATCAGAAACGGCCTTAAAGATAGGAAGGGAGATCAGGAGGGAATCAGGAGTCATGGAAATTTGTCCACCAATCTTGCAGGTTTGCCTTGAGCCAGGCTTATATGTGATTCATACCAGAAAGGAGCATAATAGCAGTTACTGAGGTTCTCCAAGGTTCCATCTTTTTATAGGCCACAGCAAGTGGGAATCAAAATTCTTGAGATGAGTAAAATGAAATCATGTCTTTTGCAGCAACATGGATGCAGCTGGAGGCCACTATTTTAAGCAATTAACACAGAAACAGAAAACTAAATACCACGTTTTCTCATTTATAAGTGGGAATTAAACACTGGATACACATGGACATAAAGATCGGAACATCAGACACAGAGGACTCCTAAAGACAGGAGGGAATAACAGGGGCAAAGATTGTGAAACTATCCATTGGTACTATGCTCACCATTTGGGTGATGGGTTCAGTAGAAGCCCAAACCTCAGCATCACACAAGCCTGCACATGTACTCCTGGAATCTAACATTTTCTTCAAAAAAGAAGGAAAAGTGGTGTTTTTGTTAAACTTAAGAAATGTACCCTTAGCTGTAAAGTCTTAGAACCCATCTGAAGGAGTTGAGTCCTCTACATGACACAGAATTTATCCTATATTACTTAAATTTATCCTAAATTACTTAATTTAGGAATTGTTTATAGTATAGGCATAGTTTAGGAAACAAACCAAAAATGGTGGGACAATAAGTAACTATACAAATATGAAGATTTATATATGAAGATTTAACATCCCTAAAGCCAAAGCGAAGCTGCTCCAGGAGCCCAATGAGAGCTAGAGCCGTGGGGGAGAGAGCTTCTAGAAGAACTGGCAAGATGCTGTTTTTGCCTTAAATAGGGTGCCAAGGCAGCGAGGAGTCAGAAGAGATACACCTCAAACCATCTTTCTCTCCAGCTTCAGTATATCACAATTGCATCTCATTGAACAAATCCAACAATTAACCAGCAAAGGAGTCTGGGTGATGCAGTCTGCCAGGGTCAAATTTGCAGAGCAGAGAGAAGGGCAAAAAAGTGAAAGACAAAACTGGCGATACAAATGAACAAAGGTAGGAGAAGTTTACCCATTCTTCTAGCCCCATCTCAAACCAACCTACCCTCTCTCTATATCCCTTCTCTGACTTATTGGCCTTCTCAGCAGCTGCTCTTTTCTACTTCAGGGCTTTGCACATCCTGGTCCATTTTCCTTGAATTCCTTCTCCCAGTCCCTCTTCATGTGCACAGCCACTCCTCCCCTATAAGGCCCAACTTGAACACCATTTCCCAGGGCAACACTTGGAGACCTTAACATTTCAGCATCCTAATCTGTGAAGGGTACTGAAACATCACTCAAAATGGAATGGATGAAGACAATTTAGATTTATCAAAGTCCTCATGGGTACATTATATTGTACTGGTGGAGTATGTGAAATTCACCAGTACTAATCATCTAAAACCAGGAGATGGTTAAATTGTCTTGAAAGAAGATAGGTTTGTTTAACTGCAGGATTTCCATTATACTGAATGGGACAGATAATTTAGGGACAGTACTGAATTCCTCAGGACAGAAAAGGGAGTCTTGGCACTGCCACCACTGCCCCTCCACTCAGCCTCTCTCGCAAGTACTCATTGAGCAAATACAGTTCTCCACCTGGGGCTTCCACATCAATCGGTTGCTCACACATCTAAGGCCAGCTGAGGATTGGCTATGCATATTATGTGTTGCTTTAATGTCCCTCTCTTCTTCATGACTAAAATGCATCACACATGTAATGATGTCTTCCCTAGCTCAAGACTGTAAGATTCAGCCTTGTTCATGCTTGTTCAATACTGCAAAATGCTTAACTCACTGCCAGATAACTCCTAGGTAAGTCTTCAAAAATTATATTGAATAAATAAAAGAATTAATCCAGCGCGCGCGCGCGCGCACACACACGATCAAAGAAAGCGAGATTGCATTTTATTCTGTGCTGATGAGACACCACTTACAATTTTGAGTCTATTCTATGAATCTTCATTTTAAAAGCATACCTCAACTAATCAGAGTCCTCCTCAGAAGAATGTAAGGTGTTTAAAAGTCCTGAAAACCATTGGACAATTATTGCAGTAGATTTCTAGCTCACTCTAAATCTCTCTTAAATGCTGGTTTTTCTTCTAAATGCTTTCAAATGCATTTGCACAGAAGGGAAGTTGTTTTTAGCTATGATAGATAACTTATTCATTTGTACCACTTGTCCCAATCATGAGATTTTGAGATTGTGAATACTTGCATGAAATGGCAGAAAATAATAAAAGAAAATGAAATTTACAGTCTAAAACCAAAAAGCTCGCATTTTTACAAGTCTTTTTAAAGAGGCTCTGTAACCAAAGTAATATATATGCTCATCATAAAGGCACAGCTACAAACCAATGCACTCTATTAAGCCCTTACCTTACATAAATAAAATAAACCCAAAAAAGTAAAAATAAGGAAACAGGAAAGAAAGAGCCACCCTGTTAAGTGGCTTTATGTGACAAAGTATGTTATCTAGAATTTCATCTTTTTACAAAGAAAGGGCCATTTCCCAAATTAAATTCTAACAAATTCTAAGAAAAAGATGATTTCAAATGCATTTCCTCCTTTTATGGTGGCAATACACACTCCTCTAGCAAGTCTGCATCTAAAAAATGAGTTTTTATTGATGCCTCTTAAGAGCATACCACAACAGCTTTGATTAGATCACTAACTGCAAATGAGAATGCAAATGGCAACCCTGTTTTATGTATTGCAAACATGCTGTACACTGAGGCTAAAAGGTCCTGAGATGTCACACTGGGGAGTATCATGCATGACTTCTCTTCTTCCATTTTGGCCTGTAGTTATAATCCATGCTAATATCGTTTCCCATTTCCTAAGAAAGAAATTAAAAGTCAGAAACAATTTAAATTACTTGAATCCTCTCCCATGAGAGGAATTTGTATACCTCAGAAATGAATGCAGCTCATTGATGGGGAATGCTTATTTGCTGTTGACAGCTTCTTAGTGAAAAAGATAGAAATCAGATTGAATTTCGACAGCGAGAAATTGAGAGCTTGTTCTGCCAGCAGGAGGCTGAAGCCTCTAATTTTACCTCTGCAAAACAAAGATGAGCCAAGAATATAATCTACCTGCTTTTCCAAAACAAAACATAAAAATTCTACGTGTAGCTGGCTTCAAAGTAAGAAAAATTGCACACAGGGCCAGCTCTATTCTATCTGTCTTGGTATTAATATAATAGCTGGACTGTATTCAAAAGCAGATAGAATAGATTCCAAATTCCATTATACTCTCTATTCTGAACTTTTCATTTGAACAATGAAGTCCACGGTAACCCCATCAAACTTCCTTAAACCAAAGGTCTGACAATCCTTGAATACCAAAATATCTCTAACACACAAAATTAAATTCTATTCTCCATGCAAAATATTGATCGTCAAAGATATGTTTTTGCAACAGTGGCAATATACAGATAGCCTTCATTAGACTCCAGTAAGCTCATAATTATATATAATAAATCCAAACAGACAAGACTTGTTTTGCGATAGAAATAAAATTTGGCTTTGGCAAGTCGGTTAAATTGTTCAAAGACATTTCGTTTTCCAATACGCAGATCTGAGGCAGCAGCAATGTTTATAAATTTCACATGCCAAATGAAGTCTGAGGGAGAGAAACATCATACCAATTTTCCAAGTTAGTATATTATGACCATGGAAGAGGTTTATACTAATAGAGATTTTTAACATCAGTGATACCTATATCTGATACCATGACCCCATATGTATTATCTCAGGAAGAAACAGGGTAGACATTTTATAAATTCAAACAGAATTTTATCAGGTAAAATTTCCTGGGTTCTCTTTTCTCCCCTAACACAACAAAGAGAGAAGGAAAACAATAACAACTGCTACTATTATCAAGCTGCCAGACAAGAAAGTATGTGATATTTCAGGCACAAAATTAATCAAATACAAAAGTAAATAGAATGAAAGGAAACAGCACAGTACATTAAATAAAATTCCAAAGTAATTTTAAGGATATTAGGAGGAAAGGACCACACAACTATATAAAAATGTAGATATTATATTTGACTGAGAAATGAAAATGTTATAGTTTATTGTAAATCTCAAGCAATCATGTGTTTTCAACATTTAAGAAAATTAATTCCTTGAATAATTACTCATTAACACTATATGCATATCTAGTCACTATAAGCAAATCTAGTCCTAAAGTCTTATTAAACTTTTTAGTTCAAAATAATTAATTTTACTAAGTTATGAATTTTTATTAAAAGTAATACCAAGATTTTTAAAAATCTAAGTACTCATCCAGTTCAAGCTCAGAATTCCACAGCAAAGAAAGTAAGCCCAGTAAGAATAAATAAATAACTTCTGCTTCTGGAAAGATGGTAGATTATTCTGAAAAACCTCCTAAAAACTAGAAATGCTACATAAAATATAATAAACATTCTATTAAAGGGTATTGGCCAGCCAGAAAGAAAATGATCTCAGAAAAAAATGTGGGACTACAAGATGGAATGAAGAGCAAAAAAAAGGGTTTAAAAAAAAGGTGAATCTAAATAAATATTCATAGTAAAAAACAATAATAGCAATACATTGTAATATTTTATATAGAGAGAAAAGTGTAGGATAACAATAACACAGGCAGGAAGAAAATAAACAGAAACTAAAGTGTTGTAAAATCCTAGAATTTTTACACAAGTAGTAAAAAGTGCTAAATTATATTACACTGAAATAAGTTAAGGATGAATATTTTTATTTTAGAGTAACCACAAAACAATAGTAAAATTTAAAACTTAATAAATTATGGAAATGAAAAAATAAATTTTAAAGTGATTAATCAAAAAAGACAAGAAAAATGAGAGAAAAGAGAAGCACAGGGGATAAATAGAAAACAAATAGTAATTCAGTTATATAACAGTAGATGTAAATGGACTAGATATTATACACAAATACACACACACACTAGCCCATCAATGTTTGGATACAGCTAAAGCTATTCTTAAGCACATATATTTTAAAAAAAGGAATGGCTAAAGATGCATTTCAAAATAAATTTTTAAAATAAAAAACAGAAAATCAAATCCTAGGAAAACCAGGGTTGAGGGAGGAAACAGACAAAAATAAGAACAGAAATTAATATAGAAAAGAAACACACCAAAGAATAAACCAACAAATATGAAATTTGATTCTTTGAAAAGATACTAAAATTGATGTTACCTAACAAAAGTGATTAGTAAAAAGAGAGAAAAAATTCACAGATTATCAATTCTAGTAATGAACCATTGCTATTTAACATATAGTACTGGAAGTCCTAGCCAGAGCAATTAGGCAAGAGAAAGAAATGAAAGATACTAGGAAAAGAGGAAGTTAAATTATCCCTCTTTGCAGATGATATGATTTTATATCAAGAAAAACCTAAGGATTCCAACAAAACTCCTAGACATAATAAGCAACTTTAGTAAAATCTTAAGATATAAAATCAATGTCCAAAAGTCAGTAGCATTTCTATACACAACAACATTCAAGCCAAGAACCAATTCAAGAACACAATTTCATTCACAATAACCACAAAAAGGATAAAATACCTGGGAATACATCTAACCAAGGAGGTGAAAGATCTCTACAATGAGAACTACAAAACACTACTGAAAGAAACCAAAGATGGCTGGGCTCGGTGGCTCAGTCTGTAATCCCGCGCTTTGGGAGGCCGAGGTGAGTGAATTGCTTGAGCCCCGGGTTTGAGACCCACCTGGACAACTTGGCAAGACCTCATCTCTACAATAAATTAAAAAAAAATTAGCCAGGCGTGGTAGCGTGCCTGTAGTTCCAGCTACTTGGAAGGCTGAGGTGGAAGGATCACCGGAGCCCAACAGGTCGAGGCTGCGGTGGCTGGGAGCGTGCCACTGCACTCCAGTCTGGGTGACAGAGTAAGACTCCAACTCAAAAAAAAAAAAAAAAAAAGGAAAAAGAACCTGAGTAGACAAAGCAACCATAAGCAAAAAGAACAAAACCAGAAGCATCACACTACCAGACTTAAACTTTACTACAAGGCTGCAGTAACCAAAAAACATGGTACTGGTACAAAAATAGGCACATAGAACAATAAAGAACCCAGAAATAAAGCTGCTTTCCTAAAACCAACTGCTCTTTGACAAAGTTGACAAAAATAAACATGGGGGAGGGACACTCTATTCAGTAAATGATGCTGGGGAAATTGGCTAACCATATGCAGAATGAAGCTGGATCCCTTCCTCTCACTATATGCAAAGATTGATTCAAGATGGATTAATAACTTATGAATGAACTCAAACTATAAAAATCCTGGAAGAAAGCCTAGGAAACACTCTCCTGGACACCAACCTAGGCAAAAAATTCATGATCAAGTCCTCAAAAGCAAAATTGACAAGTGAGACCTAATTAAACTAAAGACTTTCAGCACAACAAAAGAAACTATCAACAGAGTAAGCAGACAACCTACAGAATGGGAGAAAATATTTGTAATCTATGCATTTGACAAAGGACTAGTATCCAGAATCTATAAGGCACTTAAAAGAATTGACAGGATAAAACAAATACTCATCAAAAAGTGAGCAAAGGAAATGAGCAGACACTTCTCAAAAGATGGCATACGAGTGGTCAACAAACATATGAAAAAATGTTCAACATTATTAATCATCGGAGAAATGCCAATCAAAACCACTATGAGATACAATCACACACCAGTCAAAATTGCAGTATTAAAAAGTCAAGGCCAGGCGCAGTGGCTCAAGCCTGTAATCCCAGCATTTTGGGAGGCCGAGGTGACAATATTGACTGAGCTCAGGGGTTCAAAACCAGCCTGGGCAACTTGGTAAGACCTTGTCTTGACAATAAATCAAAAAATAAGCTGGGCGTGGTAGCCTGCCTGTAGTTCCAGCTACCTGGAAGGCTGAGGTGGAAGGATCACCTGAGCCCAGAAGATCGAGGCTGTGGTGGCTGTGAGAGTGCCACTGCACTCCAGCCTAGGCAACAGAGTAAGACTCCAACTCAAAAAGAAAAGTCTAAGTTGGTAAGTTTGCAAAGAAAAGGAAATATTTATACACTGTTGGTGGGAATATAAGCTAATTCAGCCTCTGTGGAAAGCAGTTTGGTGATTTCTCAGATAACTAAAAATAGTAAAGATGGTAAATCTACTATTAAACCCAGCAACTCCAGTACTAGGTATCGACCCAAAAGAGCATAAATCATTCTACCAAAAAAAGACAACTGCACTCACATGTTTATCACAGCACTATTCACAATAGCAAAAACATAGAACTAATCTAGATGCTCATCAATGATGACTGGATGAAGAAAATATTGTACATATACACCACAGAATACTGCACAGCCGTAAAGAAGAATGTAATCATGTTCTTTGCAGCAATCTGGATGCAGCTGGAGGCCATTATTCCAAGATAAGTAACACAGAAACAGAAAATCTAATATCACATTCTTACTTATAAGTGGGAGCTAAACTCTGGGTACACAAAGGACATAAAGATGAGAACAACAGACACTGGGGACTCCTAAAGCAAAGGAGGGAGCAAGGATTTAAAAACTACCTATTGGGTATTATGCTCACTAGTTGGGTGACAGGCATAACAGAAGCCCACATTTTACTATCACTCAATAAACACCCATGAGCCAGGCTCCGTGGCTCAGCCTGTAATCCCAGCGCTTTGGGAGGCTGAGGTGAGTGGATTGCCTGAACCCGCGGATTCGAGACCCGCCTGTGAGACCTCATCTCTACAATAAATCAAAAAAATCAGCCGGGCATGGTAGCGCGTGCCTGTAGTTCCAGCTACTCAGAAGACTGAGGCAGAAGGATCGCCAGAGCCCAGCAGGTCGAGGCTGCAATGGCCGGGAGCAGCCACTGCACTCCAGGCTGGGTGACAGAGTGAGACTCCAACTCAAAAAAAAAAAAATACACCCATGTAGAACACTGCATATGTACCCGTTGAATCTAAAGTTAAAAGCATAATATTTTTTAAAGGTTTTGGTAATGAAAAAGAAAATGCCACTATAGATGTTAAAATAATAAAATCAATTTTTTTTAAATAAATTTTAAAGGAATACAAGAGGTGGTGGATATGTCTATGGTGATGATATCATGAGTGTTTGTATATGTTCAAACTCATCGAATTGTGTGCATTAAAATGTGTAATTTTTTTACATATCAATTATACCTCAAGAATGCTATTTTTAAGAGAGATTTTTTCAACATCTTTAAGCTAACAAATTTCAAAATTTAGATGAAATGAAAATTTTTTAGATAAATACAACTTAAACTGAAAGAAATACAAGAAGAAATAGGGAATCTGAATAGCTCCATCTGTATTTTTTAATTAGCATATTATTAGTTCCACAAATAAAATTTCAAGCAAAATAGCTTGTTTGGTGAATTATTCTAAATTTTAAAGGAAGAAAAAAAACTTCAGTATTATGTAACCTTTTCCACAGAATCAAAGAAAAAAATGGAAAAGAATTCTCAACTCAATTTATAATTTCAGCATTAGCTTAACACTCAAACCTGATGAGAAAAATAGATCTATTCTTATAAATAAAAACACAAAATGCTAAGCAGAATAAAATTCATCAGTATGAAGGGAAGTACATTTTAACCAAATTGTGCTTCTTCTAAGCAAACAAGATTCATTTAGCACTGAAAATCCAATGTAATTCAAATTAATTACATTGTAATTCAAAACAGATCTAAGAGACTAAAATGAGGGAACCAGCTATGATCATTTTTATAGATGCCAAAAATGCTTCTAATAAGCTTTAAACTCTTTTAATGATTTCAAAGCAAAACTCATCATATTTGGAATAGAATTAACTTCCTTGATCTAAGTCATTTCTTTAAAAACTATTCTTATTTCATATTTTTTAATACAAAAAACTTTGCACTTCATGGTGAAATATTGAAAGACTTCCCCCAGTATCAATGGTATGGTCTGAATGTTTGTGCCCACCAAAATTCATATGTTGAAACCAAATTCCTAATGTGATACTGTTAAGTGGATCCCTTAGGAGGTGATCAAGTCATAAAGGCAGAGCCCTCATAGGTGAGATTGATGTCCTTATAAAAGAAGCCAGAAGGAGCTTTTCCCTTCTACCAAGGGAGAATGCAGCAAGAAGATGCAAATCTAAAAAGAAGAGGTCCTCACCAGACACTGAATCTTCTAGGTACTTGATCTTGGATTTCTCTGTCTCCAGAACTGTGAGAAATAAATGTTTGTCGTTTATAAACCACCTAGTTTATGGCATTTCTGTTAGAAAAGTTCAAATAGCCTAAGACAATTAGGAACGATAAAACAACGCCAGCTCTTATCGTTTCTATTTGGAATTTGGCAAATAGAAAAGGATTTATTCATGGCTTTGTGACATTTTTTAAAATATAAGTATTGAAAAGAAGAATTTAAAGTGTTACTATTTACAGGTAGCATGGTTGTATGCATAGAAATGTCAATATTCTGTAAAATATATTAGATATAATAAGTGAATTTAGCAAGAATTCCTGGAGACTAGATAAATACACAAAAACCAGTTGCATTACTAGACACCAGTAACATACGTAAAAAAATGTTTCAAAAAATCCTAATTAAAATACACCCAAATACCAAACACTTAGAAATATATCTAAAGAACAACATATAAGATGTTTATGCATAATAAGTTAAAAGCTATTCTTGAGAAAAAATTATTTAACAAACTAAATGATAAAAAGAAATGTTCATTGATGCAAAACTCTAACTTGTCTATTAAGCATTATCTATGTCTATCGAGTTATTGATCCTTTCTCAATTTATCTGTAGATCTGATGCAATTCCAGCAAAAAGTGCAGGCATGCTCACACGTGTGTATGTATAAATTGATAAGCCAATTCCAAAATATTTATAGAAAGACAAGAATAGCCAAAACAATCTTGAAAAAGAAAAAAGATGTTCACTTACTACTAGGCATCAAAACTTACCTATAAAATTACAGCAATTTAGACAGTGATATATTGGTGCAAGAAAAGACTAAAGGACCAATGAAAGATTTTGTTTTTAAAAGTCCAGAAGTGAAGTTGCAGTGTGATGAGAAGACAAAGCCTTTGCATTAACTGTCTGGGTCAGTTGGATATATAGAAGTTTAAAAACTGACCCCCCCCTACTTCCCACCAAATACAAAAATTAATTGTGGAGACTACCAGCAAGAAGGCAATGGAACAGGCCAGACTGTGAGAGTCTCCTCAAAAGCAAGTGTTCATAAAGACTCTGTGTGAGTGGGTGTGTGCCAGTGGGTGAGTGAAAGTCTGTCTGAGGGAAGACTTGGGTTCATGCACCCCAGGCTTTCCTCTGAGGTGACTGCAACTCCCCACCACCCTGAGATTGGAGCCACTGGTGCACAGGATCATCTGCTGTTCTCTGAGCTCTCCTGAGAAAAGGCAGCAGAAAGCAACCTATCTTCATCACCTGATGCCCAGCCCACACCATCACATGTGACCACAGAGCACTAGGAGCCTGGGATCTGTGGAGAGAGATCAGGGACAGTAGGAAAGGAGCCCCACCACCAGTGAGGATACACCAACTGGAGCCATTTTCTCTGTTCCAGGACCAGGCATAGACCTGCATTGCACTGCCTAGCTCCACCCAGCCTCCAACTTGGGACCTAGAGGTAATCTCATCAAACATGGGGAGACAGATGCCCCTCCCCGACACTGGATCAGACACAGACACATAAGATCTGAGTGGGAGACTTCACAGCAATGGCAGCAAGCTGGGTGAGTCCAGATTTGATCCACCCTCCTCCCACAGTAGTCTATGGGGCATCTGACCCTCTCTGAGAGCAGAGGGGAGGGGATAGAGATCAGAGGAAACTGGTCTCATAGGAACAACCTCAGAGTGAATTTTGTGTTTTTTTGTTTTGGTTTGGTTTTTTTATTGTTTGTTTTGCTCAGGTGTTTTGGGAGGGGTTGTTTTTTGTTTTGCTCGTGTTTTTGTTTTTTGTTTGTTTGGTATTTGTTTTAGTTTTTTCTCTCTGTTTTTGATTACATTTTTGTACTTGCTTTGTTTCTCTTATTTTATTGCTGGTTTTTTAAGGACTTCCTATTTGTGTATGGGTATTTTTGAGGGATCAAAATTAAAAATCTTTTGAGACATCAATGAGTGTTTTTTGTCGGTTTGTGTGTTTATATGATTATCTGCATGTTTTTGCTTTTTTATCTTTTCTATCTTTGTGTCTCTTTTCATTTGTTAGTTGGTATGCCTGTCTATTTTCCTCCCTCTTCCTCTCTCTCTCCACCCTCCTCTCATCACCCTTCTTCCTTTTTCCATTCTTTTCCTTTTTCTTACTTCATTTTGCTTTTAGGGGGCAAACCCATACCCTGACTGCATGGACGGATTGTAAGGCAGCAGGAAGTGGGTTCCAGGGAGCCCACACACCAGTTAGCAGATATGAGGATCTGCAGAGAGTTTCTGAATAACAGCTCCCCCTACATTAAATCTCAAAATTGCAAAAAGGACAACCATTCACCCACAATCCAGCTCTAGAATTGAACAAAGACAGAGGAACCACATAAGGAAAAATAGGAGATTTAGCAAACAGAAGTAAAAGCTACCCTTCCATCCCTGAACAGCAGAATTAAAGAAGAGGTAAAAAAACAAATGGGGTAGAAAATCTACACAAATGAAAAAAACCAAAAGAAAAATATGGGACTCACACCGACCACTGAGAGGTCAGCCACTGAGACTACAGACTTCAGAATGCAAATATGAAGAGCCCACCGAATGACCGGTCTCAAACCACAAACCCAGATAACAAGACATTAATAGAGAGAATACATAGAATTGAGGAGAGACAAGAGAAAAGAATGAAGGAGTTGATAACTAAGATAACAGCAATAAAGAGCACAGTGAAAGAAATAAAGAACAAACTGATAAGCATGGAAAGCAGAATTAGTCAAGCAGAAGAAATAATCTCAGAGCTTGAGGACTAAAATATGCAACTAACCCAAACTGTTAAAAACATAGAAAATAAACTTAAAAAGAGAGAACAAAACCTCCAAGAAATGAGTGATTATTTCAAGAGACCAAAGTTAAGATTAATTGGAATCCCTGAGACAGATAGAGAAAGAGAGTCACCCTGTAACAAACATTCCATGAAATTATTTAAGAAAACTTCCCTCATCTCATCAGTGATGTGACCATTCAAACACAAGAGATTCAGAGAACCCTTGCAAGAAAACAAATGAGGACCAATCCTAGACACCTAATAATTCACCTACACAAAACAGGCATAAAAGAAAAAATCCTAAAGGCAGACAGAGAGAAAGGTCAGACTACCTACCAAGGAAGTCAAATTAGAATAGCAGCAGACTTTTGCACAGAAACATTTCAGGCTAGGAGAGTTTGGAGCCCAATCTTTAAAGTTCTCAAAGATAAAAGCCTTCAACCTAGAATTACTTACCCAGCTAAGTTAAGCTTCATCAGTGATAAAAAATTAAAATCCTTCCCAGACATTCAATCCCTACGAGCTTATGCTGCCTTCAGATCAGCTCTACAAGAAACACTTAATAAAGTATTAAACAAAGAAGAAAGGAAAAAGAGAATGACAACGCCCTTCCCTAGAATGCAGAAAAGAGATTGAAAACACACATGAATCAATCCAAAAATCAAAAAAGAGACAACAAACAAACAGCAGCAACAACAACAAATTCTATAAGAACTTCATGACAGGAATAAACTCTCACAACTCAATAATTAGCCTGAATGTGAATGGAATAAATGCACCATTGAAAAGACATTGAATGGCGAAATAGATAAAATATAATGAGGCAACAGTGTATTGTCTCCAAAAGACTCAACTCACCAGAAAGGACATATGCAGACTCAAAGTCAGAAGATGGGGGAAAATTTTTCAGGCAAACGGAACAAAAAGAAAACAGGAGTCACAATCTTAATATCAGAGAAAATATATGAAAAGTCATTACACAAAGATAAAAGGTTCACTCCATCAACAAGAAATATCCATCCTAAACATATATGCATCCAACATAAGAGCACCAACTTTCATAAAACAGCTTCTAGGTAAACTTTAAAAAACTATTGACTCTAACACAATCATAGCTGGAGACCTAAATACCCCACTCACAACCCTAGACAGATCATCAAGACAAAAAATCAACAAGGAGATCCAGAACCGCAACATGATACTTGACCAAATGGACTTAATTGATACCTACAGAACACTTCATGCAACGACCATGGAATATACATTCTACTCATCACCACATGGAACATACTCTATGATTGACCACATCCTTGGCCATAAATCAAGCATAAACAAATTCCATAAGATTAAAGGTGCCATGCACCTTCTCCAACCACAGTGGAATAAAAATAAATATAAACCCTAACAAAGTTTCCCCAGAATTCACAAAGATAAGGACACTAAACAGTATGATGTTAAACAACTACTGGGTCAAATGGAAATCAAAACAGAGATTAAAAGATACCTGGAAACAAATGAAAACAAAGAAACATCTTACCAAAACCTCTGGGATATCATGAAAGCAATACTAAGAGAGGGATTCATATCTCTATGAACAAACAAGAAAATGGAAAGATCAAAAGTTAGCAGCCTAAGTCATCTAAGGAAGCTGGAAAAGCAAGACCACCAAAACTTTAGCTTTTGCAAAAGAATTCAGATCACGAAAATAAAAACCCAAATTTGGGGCATAGGGGACAAAATCATAATAAAAATAATCATTGGAAAAAAAAGTAGATTCTTTGAAAGCATAAGCAACATTGATGGCCTCCTAGCTAGACTGACCAAGAAAAAGAGATTTTAAAAAACCCAAATAAACAAAATCAGAAATGCAAAAGATCAAGTCACAATTGACCCCAAAGCAACTCACAAGATTATGAGAGACTACTATGTACACCTGTATGGAAACAAAATTGAAAACCTAAAGAAAATAGAGGACTTTCTGACATCACACAAACTTCCCAGGTTGAAACAAAAAGAAATCAAGACTCTAACTAGGCCAATAACAATCCAGGAAATTGACTATGTCATAAGAAAACTATCTACCAAAAAAAGGGGGCCTGGACCAGCTAGCTTTCCAGCAGAATTTCACAAAACATACAAGGAGGAACTTATTCCAATCCTATTGAAAGTATTACAGGCAATTGAGAAAGATGCACCTCTCCTCAAATCATTTTATGAAGCTAACATCACTTTGATACCCAAACCAGGTAAAGATCCAACAAAGAAAGAGACCTACAGACCAATATCCTTGATAAGCATAGATGCTGAAATTCTCAACAAGATGTTAGCAAACCGGATTCAACAACACATCCCCAAAATCATCCACCATAATCAAGTAGGCTTCATCCCTGGGATGCAGGGCTGGTTCAACATTCGCGAGACCATAATCCTAATCAAATACATCAACAGACATAAAAACAAAAACCACATGATTATATCATTAGACAAAGAAAAAGCTTTCAATAAAATTCAGCACCTCTTCTTTATAAAAACCCTTGAACATCTAGGCATAGATGAAATATATCTCAAAATAGTAAGAACCATCTAAAACCCACAGCTGGCATACTGCTAAACAGACAGAAATTGGAACCATTTCCCCTGAAAACCAGAACAAGATAAGGATGCTCACTCTCACCCCTCCTTTTCAACATAGTTTTGGAAGTTCTAGCTAAAGCAATCAGACAAGAGAAGGAGATCGGGGTATGCAAATAGGAAAAAAGGAAGTCAATTATCCCTCTTGGAAGACAGCATGATTCTATACCTCAAAAACCCAAGAGAATCTGGCAAAAACCTCCTTGCACTGATAAAGGACTTTGGCAAAGTCTCAGGATATAAAATAAATGT